>NC_141994.1:68590386-68830386 GCF_049901715.1 Pseudonaja textilis
TGAACATCAAAAATGCAGCAATTGCAAGAAGAATTACTGTATTTTTCTTGTTTCATTGTTCCAACTTAAGTGCTTACAGGGACGAAGGAAGAAAATCAGTTGTATTGATTTGTGAAGTGAGGGCCAGAGGCTTTGTGTAAGCGATGTTACACATTATAACAAAGTGTAATGTAATTGAAACCACGATTATATATAATGTAGTATATCTCAGCACTGAAGCATAGGAACCAGTATGCTTTCCTAGTACATCAATATATTTGTGGCTGACTTAGAACAAGTCTGTCTTAAATCCCCCTTCTCTTATCCAAACCATCTTCTTTAGATAGCGTACAGTCAATTTTAAATACAAGTGGGTGGATCAGTTTAAATTAAGTCCAGTTCTGGACAATGGCACCCCATTTTTTCCCACACACCTCCAATCCCCACCCAGTATAGAAGACTTAAGTGTTATTGCTGTTGCCAAACACAAGGTATGTGGACAATACAATGCAGGAGGTAAAATATTAAGATGATATTTTAATAAAATCCCCATAATAATGGAGCCACAGAATATAGTATGAAGTGTAGACTCCCTCTACAGTGGTATATCCCGGGCAACTTTCTGTCTTAACAGAGTGTCTAAAAGTTTAAAGCACAGAGTGACCAAACTGGATATTGCATCCCTCATAGTCAAAAACTACAGATGCAGCAATAACAATAGCACTTAAGACTTATATACCGCTTCACAGTGCTTTTACAGCCCTCTCTAAGCGGTTTACAGAGTCAGCCTCTTGCCCCCCAACAATCGGGGTCCTCATTTTACCCACCTTGGAAGGACGGAAGGCAGAGTCAACCTTAAGCCAGTCAGGATCGAACTGCTGGCAGTGGGCAGAATCAGCCTGCAACACTGCATTCTAACCACTGTGCCACCACAGATAGATGATAGATAGCAATAGCAGCAGCACTTAGACTTATATACCGCTTCACAGTGCTTTTTATGGCCCTCTCTATGCGGTTTTACAGAGTCAGCCTATCGCCCTCAACAATCTGGCTCCTCCTTTTACCGACCTCAGAAGGATGGAAGGCTGATGTCAACCATGAGCTGGTGAGACTCGAACTGCTAAACTGCCGGCAATCAGCAGAAGTAGCAATTGGACTTCATAAAGATGACAACTTTGCTTTTTTTGAAGGCCAGTTTTCTAACAGTGCAACGATCTCCTCTGTGCATGCAAGTTTCCCCAAACCAATATTTGGCATGGTTTCAAATTCTATAGATTCCCCCACACACACCTGAAAAGATTTAAGCAGAGTGAGAAATGCTAGCAGAACACCTTAAATTGGCTGCCTGCCTGTGCTAGCACAGGGTCCCTGATAAATTCCTTTTTAGAGCAAAAAAGAATGTGTTCCCCTTGCGCTTTCCTTCTTTAGGAACAGAATCAAGTCCTTCCTCTTTGCCAGGGCCAACAGTATGAATAATATTCCTGGAGTTTCACCCAGTCATGGATTCTTCTGACTTCAATATGAACTGCTTTGAGGGGGACAGACAGGTATTCAGAAAAAGAATACCTGCAGACAGAGAAACTTTTAAGGTGCACCGGTGTGTACTTTGCAAAGCCATAAACACCAGCTAATACAACTTATAAGGTTGACTCATCCTTCCATCCTTCCGAGGTGGGTAAAATGAGGACCCAGATTGTTGGAGGCAATAGGCTGACTCTGTAAACCACTTAGAGAGGGCTGTAAAGCACCGTGAAGCGGTATATAAGTCTAAGGGCTGTTGCTATTGCTATTGCTACAAGAGTTTGCTTACTGAGCGTTCTAAGTTACGGCGGCACTGAAAAAAAGTGGCTTATGGCCATTTTTTCACACTTATAACCATAGCAGCATCTCCACAGTCACATGATTTACATTTGGATGCTTGACAACTGGTTCACATTTATGATGGTTGCAGTGTCCTGGGCAGAGGTGGGTATTCAGCAGGTTCTGACCAGTTCTGGAGAACCGGTAGTGGAAATTTTGAGTAGTTCGGAGAACTGGCAAATCTCACCTCTGACTGGCCCCACCAACCCCATCTACTCTCTGCCTCCCACTGAGTCCCAGCTGATCGGCTGGGTCTTCTTTGGTTGCCCTGCACAGGAGAACGGAGCTGGAAAGCAGGTTAGTGGGGTAGGGAGGGAATGGGGATTTTGCAGTAACCTTCCGCTGCCACACCCACCAAGCCATGCCACGCCCACCAAGCCACACCCACAGAACTGGTGGTTAAAAAATTTGAATCCCACCACTGGTCCTGGGGTCATGTGATCACTTTCTGCGACCCTCTGACAAGGAGAATCAATGGGGAAAACCAGATTCCCTTAACAACCCTGTTATTATTGAACAGCTGCGGTGACCCACTTAACAAATGTGGCCAGAAAAGTCGTAAAATGGGGCAAGACTCACTTAACACCTTTCTCACTTCACAACATAAATGTTGGGCTCAGTTGTGTTCATAAGGTTGAGAACTACCTGTAATTTAATACATTACTTTAATAATAATCGAATACATTATTTATTTTAATGCATTGATAATTGAATACATTAATTTAATTATTATTGCATTTAACATCTGATAAGAGCATGACAGAAGAGTATATACACACACACACACAGACAGATGTTTTTCTCCTTCACGGAGATGGGCTGGGTATGCCCTGTGCATGATGCATTCACCCCACAGGCCGCCAGTTTGACACCCCTGTCCTATAACAAGGAAAGGTATTGTCCATGATTCGTTGTCCCTAAACTATGATATCAAGGAGCACAGAAGCTGGAGTGGTTGGAACCCTGGTCAGGAGGTTAGCAAGCCTGCGTTTGAGACCCAAGAGCTGCCATGGGGCAGGGTTGAGCTCTCGTCCTTCACTCCAGCTCGTGCCAGGAATCTCAAAGGAGCCCTCAATAGGGTGTCCCCAGGGCAGTGGTGATGTCACTGGCTAATCCTTTCAACCAGGAAGCACTTCAGTGCTTCTGACATGAGTGCAAAAATCGATGATACCCAGGACATTAATTCGAACTTTGCCCACCATTGGCCTACATAGAATTAGAATTAATTAGAATTAGAATTAGAATAGAATTCTTTATTGAGCTAAGTGTGATTGGACAAACAAGGAATTTGTCTTGGTGCAAATACTCTCAGTATACATAAAAGAAAGGATACATTCGTCAAGAATCATAAGGTCCAACACCTTATGGGTACAATAAGCAATCAAATCATACTAGGAAACAGTCAATATAAATCATAAGGATACAAGGACAAAGTTACAGTCATACAGTCACAAGTGGGAGGGGATGAGTGGTAAGGAGTGGTGAGAAGATTAATAGTATTAGTAGTGCAGACTTTGTAAATAGTTGAACAGTGTTGAGGGAATTATTTGTTTAGCAGACTGATGGCGTTTGGGAAAAAACTTTTAGGAAAAATCCGTTCCACCACAATCAATTCACCTCGTTGGACTTGGCTCTGTAAAATCCCAACTATCTTATCTATTGAGGCAGCAGATATACGAGACTCAAACCACATCTGACATAAGATCAGTGTCTCATTCACCTACTTGCCTCCAATGTGAAATAACCCACCACCTGCCACCGGTTCTACAGTAGTGTTTTACATTAAGCAAACCAATCCCACTGAACATTTCGGCCTCCCTTGACACTTGACTTTTGACCTCCACATCAACATCCTTCAACACACTTCAAAGGAAATCCTCAGTTTAGACCATGCATGCACAGGGGGCAGGGGTGTCATAGGTGCATTGCATCATGGCTGCAGGCAGGCAAGCACATGCATGCATGCATGCACATGAGTGCACTTTTAGCATGCAACATGCTATCATCGTTATTGTTGTTGTTGTTATTATTATTATTATTATTATTATTATTATTATTATTATTATCCATCACTGCTCTATTTGCATCATGTTGGTCCCAATGAACTCCCAACAGATCTCAGAGATTGGCCTCCTGAAATTATACAAAATTTGGTATTCTTCCAAGATTTCTGTCCCATTTCGTTTTCTAAAAATATGGGTCCTCGACTTACAAAAACAATTAAGCTGAAAATTTCATAGACGTTTCTCAAGTGAATTTTGCCCCATTTTATGACCTTTCTTGCCACGGTTGTTAAGTGAATCACTGCAGTTGATAAGTTAGTAACCCAGTTGTTAAGTGAATCTGGCTTCCTGTCATGCCCCTGTCAGAGTCTGAATCCCAAGGAGGAAGATGAACAGCTGACAGGGAGTGGGCATGTGGCTCTGTTGGCTGTGGAGGAAACTGGGGAAGGGCAAAGTCTGGCTGGGCAGAGCAGGTAAGAGGTAGAACAAGGGAGAGGGAGTGCAGAGGAAGACCCAGGCCCACCCCTTCTTCATCCTAGGGCATGCAGGGAGGAACAGAGAAGGGAGCAATGTGAGTTGCGTGGCTTACGGGGGAGGAAAGAGCCCTGATTCCCTTCATTAGCCACAGCTAGGAATGAGAGTTCAAAAGAGATGCAAGCTGAGTGTGGTATCTGCTGGGAACAAACGTGAGTTTATCTTGTGTTGACTTTGGTTATCTGCGTTCCTGGCATCCTCCCAACTGGATTGAATTATGGCCGTTCCTTCACGTTTGGAATTCCTTCTTTTGCCCTGCCAGACTAATTATCTCATCTTGCCTTGATTGGACTTATAGTTACAGTTTTTGTTGACCACGTTTTGGACATGATTCTCTGCAGCCAAAGGCTTTTCCTGGGAGAGTTTTTCTCTAGCCCAGAAAGTAACCAGGACATTGGGGGCAAAGTTGAAGCTAATAAAGGGACTCCTACTGATTATCTGACTGTGTTGCCTTTGTGCCACGCCCTGGGTCATCACACTTCCCCAGTTCCTGTCCTTGTTGAGAGGTCACAAAAGGGGATTACATGACCTTGGGACGCAGCAACGGTCATAAATATGAATCAGTTGGCAAACGTCTGGGAAGCTGCAAAGGTTGTAACTGTGAAAAAGGGTCATAAGTCATTTAGGTATGCACTTTGGGATGGACACCCTTCGAAGGGTCATAAGTCCCTTTGTTCAGTGCCGTTGTCACTTTGAATGTTCACTAAATGAACTGTTGTAAGTCGAGGACTACCTGTATATGCAAACATTTGTGCCCAAACCTAAATTCAAGCGTTACTTTTATTGGTTTTGTTGTTGTTGTTACTATGGTCCTTGCAAACATCACTGTCATGACAGGATGTGTTTTTACTATATTTTAGTGTGCTCGTAGTTCTTCTAGAATCTCTCGTTTAGCCTGATTTATATTTTCTTATTCTGTTGCCCTTGGCAGAGGAAGACAAGCTATAATAGATACACTGACAAATATTACGGTTGAGTATGTCACAGGACATGATTTCAAAACCCTGCAGACATCAGAAGTCACATACATTTCCTAGTGGTTAATAGCCTCTGATTCTGAATGACTTTCATCATTTACTTATATCAATTTATCCTCCACCACTTGGCCAAAGGGGATCTGAAGTGGCTCCTTCTCCTCTTTCATAAAAAAAGATTAAAAATCAAGTTCAAAACAGAGACTCCAAAAACACGGCCTCTGAAAACAAGCAGCCATAAGCATCAATTCCACATCGCCTCAAACAATCTGGGTTTGGCAGATAATCAGGTTCTGCTGTTTCCAAAAGCGGTAATGGCCACCAAGATGGACATGTTTGATTTTATATAGGAACAGTGGCTAATCATCTTTTTTGGCTGAGTTCCACCTGCTGAATTGAAGATTACATTGTAGGAGATGAGCGGTTAGAGGTGGAGTCAAGAGAGTCACCAGCCTGGAGTCATTACGTTTCCATGAATAGCCTAAGTTCAAACTCTTGAATTCTATTGACTCCTATCTACAGCCAATTTAGTGTTGACCCATAATTGGCTAGTTTCTTGTATATAGCTATTAGCAATAGATCAGGGCAGAGGTGGGTATTCAGCAGGTTCTGACCAGTTCTGGAGAACCGGTAGCGGAAATTTTGAGTAGTTTGGAGAACCGGTAAATAGTACCTCTGACTGGCCCTGCCCCCATCTATTCTCTGCCTCCTGAGTCCCAGCTGATTGGCTGGGCCTTCTTTGGTTGCCCTGCACAGGAGAACGGAGCTGGAAAGCAGGTTAGTGGGGTGGGGAGGGAATGGGGATTTTGCAGTAACCTTTCCCCAGGAGTGGGGAGGGAATGGAGATTTTACACTGTCCTTCTCCTGCCATGCCAACCAAGCCAAGCCATGCCTACCACGCCACACCCACAGAACCGGTAGTAAAAGAATTTAAAACCCCACCACTGGATCAGGGGTGTCAAAGTTGATTTCATTGAGGGCTGTATCAGGGTTGTGTTGACCTTGGCGGGGGGGAGGCATGGCCAGCTTGACGTTACTTGTGTTGGGGATGTCTGGGGTGCTCTGCCAATGAAAACGGGGCTCGCAAGGGCCATCTGAGGCCCTCCCCAGTTCCGTTTTTGCTGGGAGAGGCACCGCAGGCCAGTCCTTTGGTGTTTCCAGGGTGGCCCTGCGAGCCAGATCTAAGCACCCAACAGGCTGGATCTGTCTCCCGGGCCTTGAGTTTCACACCACCGGCATAGATCCACTTAACCGGTACTTTACATGTGGCCCGAATTCTTCGTGCCTAACATCACACCTTAAATAACAGTTGCTGAGCAACAGAAAGGATTATCACCCTTTTGGTCTTCTTTGTAAGCTTCCCAAACACCAATGGGCCATCCCAAGATGGAGTGCTGGACCCAATGGGCCTTTGGTTCAGCCCAGTAGAAGTCATCTTTAGGCCTTCCTAAGTCAGTATTTTGGACTCTTCCCCCAATTGATAGTTTTACGTACATATAGAGATGGTGCTTGGCTTACGACCACCACTGAGTCCCAAATTTCTGTTGCTAAGTAAAGCAGTTGTTAAATGGATTTTGCCCCATTGTACAACCTTCCTTGCCACAGTTGTTATGTGAATTGCTGCAGATGTTAAGTTAGTAAATGGTTGTTAAGTGAATGGCTGGCTTCCCCACTGGCTTTGATTGTGAGGTCCCACGAGTTGGGATACTGCAACCATCATAAATATGAGTCAGTTGCCAAGTGCCTGAATTTTTGATCACATGACCATGGGAATGCTACAACAGTCATCAGTCACTTTTTTCAGTAGTATTGTAACTTCAAACCATCGCTAAAGGAACTGTTGTAAGTCGAGGACTACTTGTATGCAAGCCAGAATTTTGGCCTCGTTTTAACAGATGAATCCTAGAAGCCATGTTTTCACATAATACTCTGTTTCTCAAAAATACGATCTATCCCAAAAGTAAGTCCTAGCTTCATTACACATGTACCCAATATAAGCCCTACCCCTCAAAATAAGCCCTAATAATTGAATAACAAAACAGAGCTGCAGAAAGGAGCCTTTTAATGACAAGGAACCAAGATGAGTAACATTCAGCAAGGCTTCTTTGCTAGCTAGAAAGATTGACATTGAAATGTGAGTTTACATATCCTTTCTGAATTTTGGTCTATGTTTAATCCTGTGTTTATTGATGGGATAACTTTCCCTATTCAGCTTTTTTGGAAGAAAAAATATTAATCTCTGTTCCTGAAAAGAACTGGATTTAGAAATCTAGCTAGTTCCTGTGTCTGTTTGTTCTGGTAACTGGTTTAACAAGCAACATCTACTGTTGTGATTTAATTATTTGTATTATGTTTGAATTTTTCCTGCCTCGTGGTTTCTTTTTCTATCTGGGGAGGGGGTCTTCCTTCACTGCTTTAGTAGTATCTGGTACTGTCCTTTTGGGGTGTACTTCCAAGAGGCAGGATGCAAGCTTGGCACTGATTTTTTTACTGCCTTTGTGGGGGGCATGTGACCTTTCCTTAAATCTGGATGATTTCCTTAGGATATCTTGTGAGATAAGTGAGACCAGCTGGTATCTTTAAGTGGTGCAAATGGATCTAAGGATTGTTTTTCCTGGGTATGTTCTTTCTGGAAAGCTTAAATGACCTTTTTGCTAAACGGTTTCACTTTATAAGCAAGAAATGGCTGCTTGATAGTTATCACTCCATTTTAACTATTTTCATTCCTCAAGGTGCTCTGGCACCCTGCCTGATTTGTAACTCTGCCTTGCAGGTATTCTTAATCTAATGATTGGTATTTAGGGCAGCTTTTTGCAAGCAAAGGAGCTTTTTGTATTTTTGTACAGGTAATCCTTGACTTACAACAGTTCATTTAGTGACCATTCAAAGTTACAATGGCACTGAAAAAAGTGAGTTGTGACTGTTTTTCACACTTATGACCATTGCAGCATCCCCACTGTCATGAGATGCCGAGCGAGGAGAAACGCCCCTTTGAAATGAGTGACGTCAAGTTGGCCACACCCACCCAGTCACATGACCACCAAGCCACACCCACCAACTAAGCCACGCCCACAGAACTGGTTCTTAAAAAATTTGAATGCTACCCCTGGTAGGGAAGAATGTTCTTCTTCACATTCTTAGAATAACAGAATTATAGACTTGAAAAAAGCTACCGAGTCCAACTTGCTGTTCCATGCTGGTATCCAAATTAAAGTGTCCATGATAAATGACTCTCCATCCTCTGTTTAAATATCTCTAGCAAAGAAGAGATCAACATCTCTCTTGGGGACCAATCTTGCTGTTAAGGATGTTTTTTTGTCTCCACCGGATGGTTCCAACTTATACTATTTACGAAAAAGTGAGGGGAAAAAAGTATCCAGTTTTTCAACAGCATGTACGATTTCAGGTACCCATGGGTTTTTGCAATGCTTTTTTTTTGAATACATAGGACTGAAATTATTTTTTATTATTACCTTTATTGTCAGAGTACAACATGTGTACAATGAGATTGACTGAGCCTCCATCCCCACAACATAACTCACAGGAAGGACAGAAGTCCCTAACCCAGTCCCAATCTTATTATCCTATGTGACCTTGTTGTACAATGCGCCGGCCCCGCAAGACTGTCATACTATGTTGACATGAAGTTCCTTTCTGTTCAGAAGTCTGACAGTCCACGGGTAGAAACTGTTCTTCAGCCTGTTGGTGCGGCTGGCTATGCTTCTCCATCTCCTATCTGATGGTAGGAGAGTGAAGAAGTGCTGACTGGAATATGAGTCGTCCCTGAGAATTTTCCTCACTCTTCTAAGGCAGTGAGTCCTAGTGAGGTCATCTAGTGGTATCAGGGAACAGCCCACAATGTTTTGTGCTGTGCTCATCGCCCTCTGTAATGTCTTTCTATCCACGGCTGTCAAGCCATCAATACCACACCATAATGCAATATGTGAGGATGCTTACATTTTTGAATGGCCTAACAATATCAGTCTCATAATTTTAATCTTGTGTGAGGCATGAACAGTCTGGAGCACACATTAAGTTCCAGGTAAGATGATTTATTTGCTCAAGCTTATGTAGCTAACCCTCGACTTATGGCCATAATTGAGGCCAACATTTCTGTTGCTAAGCAAGGTTAAATGAGTTTTGTCCATTTTGCAACCTTTCTTGCCACAGTTGTTAAGTTGTTAAGACATGATAGCAGTCTTCCAATATTTGAGGGGCTGCCACAGAGAGGAAGGGGTCAAGCTATTTTCTAAAGCGCCTGTAGGCCTGACATGGAATAATGGATGGAAACTGAACAAGGAGAGATTCAACATGGAAATAAGGAGAAACTTTCTGACAGTGAGAACAATCAACCAATGGAACAGAAGTTTTCTTCAGAAGTTGTGGGAGCTTTATCGCTGGAGGCTTTCAAGAAGAGATTGGACTGCCATTAGTCAGAAATGGTGTAGGGTCTCCTGCTTAGTGGTGGGGTTGGACTAGATGACCTACAAGGTTCCTTCCAACTCTAATTATCTGTTATCTGAATCACTACAGCTTTGCAACAACTTTGTAAAGTGAATCTGGCTTCCCCATTGACTTTGCTTGTCAGAATTTCACAGAAGCTGATCACGTGATCCTGGGACACTGCAACCATCATGAATACGAATGAGTTGCCAAATGTTCTGAATTTTAATCACCATGGGGATATTGCAAAGGACGTAAGTGTGAAAAACTTCCATAACTCACTGTTTTCAGTGCTGTTGCAACTTCGAATGGTCACTAAACAAATGATTGAAAGTCAAGAACTACCTATACACCAGGATGTAGTCAACTAAATTGGCACTAGATAAGACTTAAAGGAATTCAAGGGCAGCTGGACTTAGATCACTGGTGGGAATGAATGTAAGAACTCCAGGCTAATTACTCGCTTGACTCCACCTCCAGCCTCTGCCTTTACTTTTGCATCTCGTCCATTTTGTTTTGCGCTCTTTTCCTTGAGATCTCCAATATGGAATATACATTTTCAACTCCTGTTTTTATCCAACAATTGTGTCCTAACCTCGTTCCCTTTCCTCAGTCAGGTGCCAAAAACAAATGTAATCCCTAAATGCAAAGTCCTACATGGTTGAATAGGACAGGAAATCAAAATACAGAGTGTTCTTTTGGATAAGAATTAAGGAGGTCGTTTTGGGCTCCTCTAGAGAAGTTCTTATCCCATCCAAAAAAAAAAAAAAAAGAGCTGAAGAACACCCAATGCAGTTTACCAACTGTGAGCTTTGTGTTATTTAAAAAAAAACAAAAATCATTACGTAACACTCTCATTAAAATTGAATGTGGGTTGAAAAGCTGTAGACAAGCTCTGGAAGAGAACATCCATGGTAAGCAAAGGGAGAAATTACCAAATGTTCTTAAGGAAGGATGCAAATCTTCTTATTTTATACCACCACAAGAAATAATCCTCATTTTTCAGTTGTGGAAACAGTTAATAAAGATGAATAAACAGAGATTGACGATGAAAGAATTTGATTCTCTATTCATTAAGCCTTCGTGAAGAATGACTAATGGTAACACACATATGATTCAGAAGGGTATTGAAGTATGGAACATTTTGTGCGCTACTTGATCCCTCCAAAGCGACTCAAAATATATATATACATCCACATTTGTCTTCACACTATCCATTTTGAGGAGCAAAGGGTGACCCTCAACACTTCTGAGAAGGCTGGTGTCTTGCAGTGAAATCATTTCACCCTTTATTCCATGCAGGAAGGAAATATGATAAATCCTCTGCATTCTCTCCTGTCAATCTACATCCAATAAGCACTGGTTGGGCGCAGTCATCTAATCATTCTCAAAAATTAATCACAACCATAAAGAACAGCTGCTTCCGGAATCGGTACTGACAAGGGTGCAGTTGTGCCGTGACAAGGATGCAGTTGTGCCTCCTTCAGAAATCTGAAGACGGAGAGTTAGGCAGTGGGGAGAAAATTAGCTCCTCAAAATGAGAAACAAGCTATCTACCGATTTTACGGATCTTCGGCAGAATTTAACTCTTCTTTCAAAGAACCACACCGATCCAACGCGGGATCCCTAACCCTGTACTGTGCAATTGCAGAAATCCAAAATTGTCTTCAGAGTGATGCAGGATCTTAAACCGGAGGCGACTATATTAATTCATGCTAAAATAGTAGTTGGAGGAATCCTGTAATGTGATGGATCACATGTATGCTCTCAGCGTGAGTTCTTATATGCCGTTGATTATTAAGTGGGAGGAGGAGGAGGAGGAGGAGAAGAAGAGGAGGAGGAAGGGGAGGAGGAGAGGAGAAGGAGGAAGGGGAAGGATTGGGAGGAGGAGGAGAGGAAGGGGAAGAAGGAAAAGAGGAGGAGGAGAAGGAGGAGAAGGAGAAGAGGAAGAGGAGGAGGAATTAGATGTGAGAATCAAACTTAGATGATTTTTCAGTGGATTGGAAAACTGGAATCAGTTCTGTATGGCTTAGCATATAAGTCTGAACCATCCATTCGATGGTGCATTTGTTCAGACCAAAAAATCTAACACATACTCAAATCCTGGCCCAACCTTTCTGAACTAACCCAGTGGTGTTTCAATCAATACATAGCCCACAGGCTTGGTAAGGAATTTCAAAAGGCCATCTGTTCTAGCAGAATGTGGATACACAGAGAGAAAAATGAAATAACTTTAGCCAGAAAAAAAAAAGTATCTTGCTTTGTTTGCTGCTATATTAAATACCTTTGCAAAGTGCATTGGGGTTACGAAGACTGTACAGAATTTATGGAATGACTCTCTGATGGATCTCTTCCAAATCCTTCCCAAACTTACATTTATTTACATTACTTTTGGGGTTTCGAACCTCATCCCTTTGGAAATTAGACTGGACCCCACTTTAACACTCTGGATCTGAAGACATGTCTATGGAGATTCTCAGTCATCCAGGTCTGAGGACACAGATAAACCTCCTAGTGGCCTCAAGGACTCTCTAAGAAGGATGCAAATGACCAGCTTTCTGCAAAGCATATAAATCCTTCCATTCCCTACCATCCAGACTCAGGCAGCTCCGGTGAATACAGCAGAGTGGCGTGGATCTCAGCTGGGCAGCCTGGGCAGGGGAAAAGTTAGTGCGTGCATAAGCACACCAACGTGCCTACTGTCCCTGTCCTATTGTTTCTTTTATTTTTCTTATATGTACCCATTTCATAAGATAAGATAGATAAGATAAGATAAATTTATTGTCATTGTACTCAGAAACCTGAGAACAATGAAATAAGGTGCTCTTTCACAACATACAACTGAACAACACCAAAAGACATACACAAATAACAATGTAAAACAAATTAAAACAAAATAACAGTTAAAAAACTGTACAACCAGGATATATATATATTAAGACCACCAGATTCATAACTCTGCATTTAACCTGATCACAGCACTTGGGTAAAAGCTATGTTTAAATCTACTTGTCCTGGCTTTCAGCACTCTATATTGTCTTCCTGATGGTAGGATCTCAAACAACGAGTGGCCTGGATGCGAAGGGTCTCTCAAGATCTTTTGTATCTTCCTTCTACATCCCATGTTATACAAATCCTCCAATGAGGGAAGAGGACATCCGCTGATCTTTTGTGCCCTATTTATCACTCTTTGGAGTATTCATGTTTTCATAACTATGTATATACTTATATCTATTATTTTGTAAGCTATTGACAAATCAAATCAAATCAATAAATATTTAGGGAAAGCATAGAACAAGGGTGGGTTGGGGAGGGCCCAACCAGAGATCACCCAAGCCCCGCTGACCACCCAGCAGCCACACCACTGGTTTTGCCACATCTGGAAAACCCAGAGTAGGATGGAGCCCATTAAATAGCTGGTTTGAATGTGTGTTGTCACCAGAGGTGAATATTCAGCAGGTTCTGACCAGTTCTGTAGAACCAGTAGAGGAAATTTTGAGTAGTTTGGAAAACTGGCAAATCCCACCTCTGAATGGCCCCACCCACCCCTCTATTCTCCGCCTCCTGAGTCCCAGCTGATTGGCTGGGTCTTCTTTGGTTGCCCTGCACAGGAGAACGGAGCTGGAAAGCAGGTTAGTGGGGTGAGGAGGGATTGGAGATTGTGCAGTAACCTTCCCCCAGGAGTGGGGAGGGAATGGAAATTTTGCAGTATCCTTCCCTTGCCACGCCCACCAAGCCATGCCCACAGAACTGGTAGTAATTTTTTTTAATTCCACCACTGGTGGAAGGAGGATGGAGGAGTTATTATTATTATTTTATTTTATTATTTTATTATTATTATTATTATTATTTATTTTTATTTTTCCTACGTTATGTTTTTATTGGCTGTAAGCCACCTGGAGTCGCCGTGAGCAAGTAAGAGGCTATATAAATCATCTAAAACAAATCAATAAAAATGTAAATAAAAGGGAAGTAATGGAGGACATCTAAAACAGAGCCCCCCCAAAGTTTTAAGCACCACAGACCCATGTCTGCAGAGAGCGGTTCCTCCACGGACCGGATGAGGGTGTGGTTTCGTGGTTCTGCATATGCACGGATGGGGCTTCACTTGCTTGCATGGGCTGGTTCCAGGCAGGCCGTGGGCCGGTGTTGATCCATGGACCAGGGGTTTGGGATCCATGCCCTAGGATGAGAAGGATCACGGAGACCCATCTAGTTCAGGGGTCTCCAACCTTTCCCACTTCTATCTATCTATCTATCTATCTATCTATCTATCTATCTATCTATCTATCTATCTATCTATCTCTGTATCTGTATCTATCTCTGTATCTCTGTATCTCTGTATCTATCTATCTGTCTCTCTCTCTCTCTCTCTGTATCTATATCTATCTCTGTATCTCTGTATCTCTGTATCTCTGTATCTATCTATCTATCTATCTATCTATCTATCTATCTATCTATCTATCTATCTATTTTTCAGGTGATTATTAGATAACAGGTATAAGTATAAACATGGTTATGAATACATCAGAGGTGCTACTCGCACCTATTCGGGCGAACCGGTAGCGGTTATTTGGCATGGGACACTGAACCCGTGGCAATCCCTGGCTGGCCACGCCCCCAACCCGGTCACCCAGTTGCTCACTTGTGATCTCTCTCCTAGTTTTCCGTTCCCCACGTCCTCTTTCTCCCCTGGGGAAAGGAAGAAAGGCATGGACGCTGCAAGTATCGCTTTCCCCTTGTGAGTTAAAGTGCCTGGAGTGAGAAAGAGTGCGGTCTGACAGAGGGGGTGAATCGAGCCTCGGAGCACTTTTGCAACGTAAAAGAATCCACTCAAGCCTTGGAGAAATTTAAAGGAGCTGCTTCCAAAATGCTTGTCTGTTAAGTGCTCCGTGTGTTTGTGTGTGTGTGTGTGTGTGTATGAGAGAGAAAGAAAAGAAAAGAAAAGAAAGAAAGAAAGAAAGAAAGAAAGAAAGAAAGAAAGAAAGAAAGAAAGAAAGAAAGAAAGAAAGAAAGAAAGAGGAAGGTAGAGAAAGAAAGAAAAAAATAGGAAGAGAGAGAGAGATAAAACTCTGTGCTATTATTTTTAATTGTTCCATTATTTATCATGTGTTAATATTTTACACTGTCCCTACACCTAGAGTGATTCTACTGCCTTTCTTTTGCCCAGGGGGTACCACATATTTTTCAGGGTTTACATGCATTCAATGTCAATAGTCCAGAGCATAAAATACACATGTGTTAAACAAGAGTTGAAAGAGACCTTGGAGGTCTTCTAGTCCAACCCCCAGCTCAGGCAAGAAAACTGAGGATGCCAAACTCTGAGTAGAAATCCTGGGAAAGGTGTCAGAATAATACTTAGAAGGGACCTTGGGGTGAACCCTATACCATTTCAGAGAAATGGCTGTCCAGTCTTTTCTTAAAAACTTCCAGTGATTGAGCACCCAGAACTTCTAGAAACAGGTAGTTCCACTGGTTAATTGTTCTCACTGTCAGGAAGTTTCTCCTTAGTTTTAGGTTGCTTCTCTCTGTTCGGTTTCCATCCATTGCTTCTTGTTTGCATTCTGCTTCTCTGGAAAATACATTGTCTCTCTTTGTGGCAGCCCGTTAAAAGCCTGTTGCCTATCACACTCTTGAGTAAAGCATGTGAGCCATTTCCTCCTTTCAGTGGTCCATGAAAGTACATCTATAGTATGCAAATAATAAAGTCAAAAAAGGTGAACAACATTTTTACAGAACTATAGATAAGTTGAGGCTGGGTGACAAGGAATGGCTGGGAGGGGAGGGGCCAGGTGAGGCACCCCTTGATGTGAGTGACATTGAATTGGTCACGCCCACCCATTCACATGACCACCAAGCCATGTCCACCCAGTCACATGATCACCAAGCATGCTCAACCAGTCACATGACCACTAAGCCACATCCACCCAGTCACATGACAAGCCACGCCCATCAAATAAGCCATGCCCACAGAACCGGTAGTAAAAATTTTTGAATTTCACCACTGGAATACATGAAATGGATATGAATAAAAAAGAAACAGTAGGACAGGGACCGTAGGCATGTTGGTGCGCTTATGCATGCCCCCTACAGTCCTTTTAGGAAGGGGGTGAGGTCAATAATAGACAGTCTAAGGTTAAAGTTTTTGGGGTTTGGGGAAGAATCCACAAAGTCAGGTAGAGTATTCCAGACATTGACCACTCTGTTGCTGAAGTCGTATTTCCTGCAATCAAGTTTGGTGCGGTTTACCTTGAATTTGTATCTATTTTGCACTCTTGTATTGTTGTGGTTGAAGCTGAAGTATTCATTGACAGGTAGGACATTGCAGTAGATCATTTTATGTACTATACTTAGATCGGACCGAAGGCGTCATAGTTCTAGGTGGTCTAGGTCTGAAATTTCAAGTCTGGTGGCATAAGGTATTCTGCTATGAGTAGAGGAGTGGAGAACTCTTCTCGTGAAACATTTCTGGACTTTCTCCACTGTATTAATATCCGTTATGTAATGCGGATTCCAGACTGATGAGCTGTATTCAAGTATTAGTCTAGTAAATGTTTTGTATGCTCTAGTTAGTAGTGTGATATTACCAGAGAAAAAGCTACGCAGGATTAGGTTAACAACGCTTAATGTCTTTTTGGCTATGTAGTTACAGTGGGCTCTAGCACTTACATCATTAGAGGTCCTTGACAGAGTTTGGATCATCAACAAGGTCTTGACTATTCAGCTTGTATTTTATTTTCTGATTTTTTTTGCTGATATGTAAGACAGAGCATTTGTTTGTTGAGATTTGAAGTTGCCATTTGTTTGACCATTCTGACACATAGTTGAAGTCATTTTGAAGGGTAGCCGTCTTGTCAGTGGTGTTGAATAGCTTTACATCATCAGCGAACAGAATGCAGTTGCTCTTAATAGGATCACAGAGGTCATTTATGTAGAGTAGGAAGAGAGTTGGTCCTAGAACGCTGCCTTGGGGGACATCACTGTTGACGGGTACAGGATTTGATAGGGTGTTCCCTATTTTGACCATTTGTTGCCTGTTTGTCAGAAATGCATCTATCCATGCATCTATCCATCTATCTATCACTTGGTGACCCAGTGGAGGGCTCAGATGGGATGGTTCGGTGTGAATGGAGCTGTGCACTGCATGCAAGCCACCATCGCTTGTGTGAGTGGCACTGCGTGCACATGCACATTCATCCTTGCAGAGCCCAGTTCCAAATGAGTTGTGCGCTGCAGCCTGGGGATTATGGACACCTGATCTAAAAGGCGTTAAAAGATTCTGCTATTTGATTGATTAAAAAAAAATAGCCTGTTTCAAAAGAAACCAATTGGGATACCAATGAATACACATGTAGAATCATAGAATTCATGATTTACTGGGTGGGAGTTCACAAGGTTATCTACAGAGAGTCCTCAACTTACAACTTTATCATCTTTTAGTGACCCGTTGAATTTACAAAAGCACCAAAAAAAAAGGGACATGAACGTTTTTCAGACTTATGACTATCTGCATGATCACGTGATCAAAATTTAAACCCTTGGCAACTGACTCGTATTTATGACAGTTGCAGTACCCTGGGGTCATGGGATCCCCTTTTGCAACCTTCTGACAAACAAAGTCAATGAGGAAGCCAGATTCAATAAACAAACGTATTACTAAACGTCTGCAGTGATTCCCTCAACAACTGCAAGAAAACTCAATGGAGAAGTCCGTTTCACTTAACATCCATGTTACTGACGTAGCATCTGCAGTGATTCCCTCAACAACTGTGGTCCTAAAATGGGGCCAAACCCAGTTAACAACTCTCTCGCTTAGCAACAGAAATTTTTGGGCTCAATTGTCATAGTATGTCAAGGTATCCCAACCTTGTAGACTTTCCACAACTCTTACTTAAAGAAAAGGAATTTTAAGCCACGTTTAAACCTTTTAATCATGGAAAAATTGGCCAAGTCAGAACCTTAAATAGCAAAGCAACCAGTGGTGGGATTCAAAAGTTCCCACCATGGGTTTTGTGGGCATGGCTTGGTGGGCGTGGCTGCAGGAGTGGGATCACACGACTCGCACGATTGTGCGCATGCATTAAAACAGTAAAAACTAAGCTACTGCGCCTCTCAGCTGTTTAGCACAGCAATCCGCTCTGCCATGCTAAACAGCTGAGAGGTTTAAAAGGACCTAAGAGCAGGGGCAGGTGGGCGGGCCCAACTGCAGAGTGTTGGAAAGATTCGGAGCGAACTGCTTCTCTGCCAGCTGATCTTTGGTGCTACCGGTACGCCAGAACTGGGCCAAACTGGTAGAATACTATTCAGAGTATTGCAGCGTAAATTCAGCACCAGAAAAGTAAACACAGTCGGCTGAGGCTTCATTTAACTTCTTTATAAACATATAAAGTAAATTTTACAATACCAGTTGTAGATTTCTCCAACATGGAGCAAACTCAGACAGAAATATGTTGCAAGTAACTTCAGTAGCAACTCAGGAGCTCAGAAACAGACATCAGTTTCACTTTAGTTCAGCAGGCAAGCAAGACACACAGCAGAGGAGAGAAGCAGTTTCATTTTCAATAGACAGACTCGGAGCTTAATAGAGCTGCAGAGTTTAATACAGAGCCGCGCCTAAGCTACTTCTAGTTTCAGTTTCCAAACAGTCCTCATTGGCTGACTTAGTTGCTATGCCTATTCAGTGGCTGACCTTGTGGCCACGCTCTATTCCAGTTCATGAATATACTCTGACAAATACCACCACTGAAACCAACCAACATGGTAACTTTGACTTTATTTGCAAGGTCGATCAGAGGCTGATCAAACGGGAAAGCACCTTCACCGCAAACCATCTAAAATTTTGGTGCCAAGCGTAACTGGCTAGATCCGAGTGAAAATAATGAAGGAAGAGAAATGGAGAGAAGCTGGAATTCAGATTCATTGGGTTATCCAAAGAAGTTGAACTCCTAAGAGCATCGGAAGGAAATATATTTTCGTGCAGAAGAATCACCAACAGACTCCAGGACGAAGCTCCAGGTCCCCACATCCCCTGAGCAGGATACAAAGAACGCCAAGAGATGGCTCAATTCCACCCATCGATAGGACAGGACGTGCTTTCCTCCTTTGCAGGCTTTGTGTGTGTCAGCAGTTTATTTTGCCAGACAGCCAGCAGATGGAGAAAGGAGGAGAAAAAAACAGCAGCACACAAAAGACTTTTGAAAAAAAAAAAAAGAGGCAGCTGCAGCTTGGACGGAAATGAAATCGAGGAAAAAAGAGAGAAAGAACGGCAAGGATGAACCGAGCAGGGAAGGCACTTCTGCCTCCCTCTTAAAAAGTTTTGAAAAGCAGGACGGGGATGGTAGGTGGACATGGGATCAAGCTGTTTTCCAAAGCACCTGAAGGCAGGACAAGAAGCGATGGATGGAAACTAATCAAGGAGAGAAGCAACCTAGAACTCAGGAGAAACTTCTTGACCGTGAGAACAATTAATCAGAAGAACAGCCCGCCCTGCCCAGTCACTCCCTACCTGGCATGCGCACTGTCCAACTTGCCTGCAGTGGCTAATTTTTGGTAAGTTGCTATTTTTCCCCGCCCCCCCCAACCATCAGCTATTCCGACGATCAGCTGTGCCGAGAGATTTAGATTAGCTAGAAAGCAGGAAATAGTTGGATTTCTTGCTTTCTAGATAATCTAAAAGCAGAGCTGAACCTTCCTTAGGACTGAAACTTCTATTTTTTTTAGTGCAGAGTCAGGTAGCAGATTGCAGAAAGGTAGATCTCTGAGTGAATCTGTGATTCTGTGGGCAACTCAGTCTGCCTGCCTGCTTGCCGGATTTTGGATAAAAGTTGGTCTTTTATAATAAATAATTCAATATTTTCATAAATATTTACAATATTTACATCCAAGCCACACTTAGCCAGTCACATGACTACCAAGTCACACCCACAAATTAGACCACGCCCACAGAACCGGTTGTTAAGAAATTTGAATCTCACCCTTGGTTGCTGCTCTCCTTGTTTTAACTTCTTGTCCTGCCCTCAGGCACTTTAGAGAATAGCTTCACTTACAAAATGATAGCTTGACTTAAAAAAGAATATTAATGATATTTAGCTTTCAGAACTATTACTGACTGACTTAAAACAGTAGGTACAGGAAGTCCTTGACTTACAACAGCTCATTTAGTAACCATTCAAGGCACTGAAAAAAGTGACTTATGATCATTTTCACACTATAGCGTCTCCACAGTCACATGATCAAACACTTGACAACTGACTCATATTTATGACGGTGTTCTGGGGTCATGTGATCCCCTTTTGCAACCTTCTGACAAGCAAAGCACGTCTGCCTTAATCACGTATGGGCCTGATGGGCACTTGTGTTCTGACCAAGGCTTCCGAGACCGTAATTATGCACACGCTTATTTTCAAAACAAGTCTTGTTTTATTGCAACTCTGGGAATTATTTTCATTCCCAGCCGGTAATGAATCTCAAACAGTCCCTCGAGATAAGCACCCATCTTTCTTATCTGTGAAGTGCTGCCAATAACAGAAGTGTCCAATGAACTAGGAAAAAAGCCAACCGAAGTACAAAGACTTCAAGAATGAATCTGAACCACACGAACGACTTTGCTTCCTGCAAAGGTTTCGTCCTCTTTGCCTGTCCTCTATACCATACGGGAGGGGCAATCACCTCCCAGCCTTATTCCTGAGTCGCCCCTTTTGTTTCAGCTGTTCTCGCCTTCTAGCAGCTCTGCGCACACGCTCACCGGGAACAGGCTCCCCTGGTTCCTCTGCCTCGCTGCTGCCAGACTCTGGAGGCTCCAAAGGCAGCACCCCACTCCCAGATGGTCCTGGCCCCATCTCTTCATCGGATGCAAGACCTTCGTCCGAGTCCTCTCCAGACTCCTGGACTGATCCCCATTCTTCCCCACTGTCCGATTCCACTGCCGTCTGGACAGGCTGACAACAAGCCACAACAATTTACACATGGGCCCCACGAGCATAGGAGCCCCTATTAATCTGTGTATGTTAATCCTTCAATGCGCCTTGTATTATATAAATACAGCAACATATTTATTACATTTTACTGTATTTTTAAATTAATACTATCATGCAAACATATGTTTAATTTTCTCAACCATTAACATTTTTATTCCTGTGAGTAGTTGTCATAGGGGCCCCAGTACACAGCTTTGCCCGGGGGCCCATAATGCTGTTAAAGACGTCCCTGAAGCAAAGTCAATAGGGAATTTCTTAACAGCCGTGTTACTAAACAAGAGCAGTGATTCACTTAGCAACTGCGGCAAGAAAGGCTGTAAAATGGGGGCAAAACTAACTTAGCAACCACACTGCTTAGCAACAGAAATTTTGGGCTCAGCTGTGGTCAGAAGTTGAGAACTACCTATAAGCAGCTAAAAAAGCAGAGAACCTTGATATGATCTCCTAGGCTAATTTCTCTGAACTCTAAAACATATTACTACTGTATAATGCGGTTTCTCACTTCAAGAATAAAATCCAGCATCCAACCAACTTGTAATGATTTCAACACAGATACTTCACTGTCTCTCTGAAATCAACGGGAATTCATCATTTGGGCTAAATCAGATCCAGTGTTGAGGTTTTAGGGAGAATTATCTCTACGAAGTGGTTAGATTATCATGCATAATTTACTCTCTGAATTACCCACGGAGGCTTTATTCTCGGTTTTCTTCTTTTCTTTCCTCTTCTCTTTAATTCCATCAGCTCCAAATTAATCTTCATAAACAGTTTCATTAAATGCTACAGCCACAGTTTGTTTAGCCCATTACGCTGTAATAATGGAGCAGAGTATAGTGTATAATTTTAATTATTATGGAAAGAATATAAAAGTGTACCAGTATATAAAAAAGCAATTCAATGAAAAAGTAATTTGATGAATGTGGATTTACTGATTTAAAAACAAACAAAGCACAAAACACCTTCCCAGCCGCACAGAATCTTATTGCTGCAAGGACAATCTGAGTTTATCAAGACCATCTCGCTGCTTAATGCAAGAATTCAAAATTATTAAACCATCTCAGATAGGTTTTGAATGCATCCAGCAAAGGGGAAGTCGCCACCTCGCTTTTTAACTGGTTCCATTGTTGACATACTCTTATTATTAGAACATTTTTTTTTCATAAAGTTAAATCAGAATCTGCCTTATTGTTTTGTTGTGCGATCTGGGATAAAATGGAATCAATCCCTTTGGGCGACAACCCTCCCAACAGTTATCCAAAAGGTGTTTCTTCAGGAGGCAACTGGACTTTCTTGGTTTTTTTTCTTTTGAAGATGTTTCGCTTCTCATCCAAGAAGCTTCTTCAGCTCTGACAGGACAGTGTGGATAGTGTGACTCGGAGGACTGAGAATCTCTACAGATTTTTAGCTATACAATTTGGAGTAGACACCCTTTGAATGGTGTGGGAGTAGGAATGGATTTCCAGAGGGAAAAAAAATTGCAGACTATAGGAACCATTTGCTTCCCTCAGGTGAACCTGAGGACACACATAAACCTCCAAGTGGCCTCAACGACCCTCTAACAGGAGGATGCAAGGAATATAAATCCTTTCATTCCCCACCATCCAGTCAGAACTGAAGAAGCTTCTTGGATGGGAAGTGAAACATCTTCGAAAGAAGAAAAAACCCAGAAAGTCCAGTTGGCTCCTGAAAAAAAGCACCTTTGGGACAACCATGACGTGGATGACTGAAAATCTCTACACTCACTCCCAACACTTAAGAACAACTTAAATGCAGCCCCATCCTCTTCTTATAAGACTTAATTTCCTCCCTCCAGATGGTTCTTACTGTAATTTGTGGCACATATCGGTCAGTCCTTGACTTACAACTGTTTGTTTAGTGACCATTTGAAGTTACAATGGCACTTATGACCGTCTTTCACACTTACGTCCGTTGCAGTGTCCCCAGGGTCACATGACCCAAATTTAGATGTTTGGCAACTCATTCGTATTCATGATGGATGCTATGGGATCCCCTTTTGACACCTTGTGAGTCAGTGGGGAAGGCAGATTCACTTAATGTAAGTAATTTAACAACTGCGGGGATTCATTTAACAACTGGAAAAAGTAAGGTCATAAAATGGGGCAATTGCAGTGCTCTGGGGTCATGCGATCAGCTTTTGTGATCAGATTCACTTAACAACTGTATTACTAGTTGTTCTGACCCAGACCTTTGTCTAATAAAACAAACACGAACCAAAGAGAATAACTGACACTTAGCAAGGCTTGGTGATATCACAATGTGTGGAATATAACAAGGGTCTCCAATCTTGGCAAATGTAAGAGTTGGGGACTTCAATTCCCAAAATTCCTCAGACAGCATGGCTGGCTGGCTGGCTGGGGAATTCTGGGAGTTGAAGTCCACGGGCCTTCAAGTTGCCAAGGTTACACAGACCTGACAGAACAATCAACCTGACAGTGAGAGCAATCAACCAACGGAACAGAAGTTGCCCTTGGAAGTTGTGGGAGTGCCATCACTTGAGATTTTCAAGAAGAGATTGGACTGCCATTTGTCAGAAACGGTGTAGGGTCTCCCGCTTGGACTAGATGACCTACAAGGCCCCTTCCAACTCTGATTATCTGTTATTTGTTATCTGTCATCTGTTATTATCGGTTACCTAAAGTATCACATAGTATTACCACGAGGCCCATTTATGATTTCTAAAAGCACCAAAACAGGCTTCAGCATTACGAGTGTCTCACATATATCACAATCTTACACAACAATCATCCTGTAATTTCCTCTTTCCTTTTCCAATGGTCGTCCAAGAGCGATAATGCCCCCATGCTTTTACCTCTGGCACTTCTTCACTTCCATTGTCTTGTTATCCTCCAATATTTCCAAAAACCACAACTAAAATTCACAACTGCTTATACCCTGCGCTCCTAGGAATCTGCTCCAGGTGTCAGGGCTGTTTACCCATCGTTTTGATGGGTCTCTTTGGGTCAGCACATCCATTACTGATGGATGTCACTCAGATCAAGGCCTGTTTTCATCATCTAAGAAGGCTGGAGATGAAATAATAGAATAGAATTCTTTATTGGCCAAGTGTGACTGGACAACCAGGATGAGCAATCAGGATGATTAGGGGACTGGAGACTAAAACATACGAAGAACGGTTCCAGGAACTGGGCTTGGCTAGTCTAATGAAGAGAAGGACCAGGGGAGACAGGATAGAAATCTTCCAATATCTGAGGGGCTGCCACAGAGAGGAGGAAGGGGTCAAGCTATTTTCCAAGGCACACAAAGGCCAGACCAGGAATAATGGATGGAAACTGAACAAGGGGAGATTTAATCTGGAAATAAGGAGAAACTTTCTGACAGTGAGAACAATCAACCCATGGAACAGAAGTTGCCATCAAAAGTTGTAGGAGCTTCATCACTGGAGACTTTCAAGAAGAGATTCGACTGCCATCTGTCGGAGGTGGTGTAGGGTCTCCCGCTTGGGTGGGGGGTTGGACTAGATGACCTACAGGGTCCCTTCCAACTCTGATTACCTGTTATCTGACACACAAGGAATTTGTCTTTGGTGCATATGCTCTCAGTGTACATAAAGGAAAAAAATACATTCATCAAGAACCATAAGATACAACATTTAGCGATAATCATAAGATAATAATAAGCAATCAAATCATACTAGGAAACAAATAAAACAATATAAATTGTAAAGATACAAGAAACACGGTTAGAGTCATAAATGAGAAGAGATTGTTCTGACCAAGGCTTCCAGACACCATAATTAAGCACACGCTTCCTTAAAACAAATCCTGTTTTATTTCAACGCTGGGAAATTATTTTCATTCCCAGCTGGTAATGAGTCCCAAACAGTCCCTCGAGATAAGCACCCACCTTTCTTTCCTTTGAATTTCTGCCAACGGCTAGAGTGCCAAACGAAGTATAAAAAAACCAACCGAAGTACAAAGTCCACACAGAGCTTCAAGGATTAATCCTAACAGAACGTACGACTTTGCTTCCTGCAAAGGTTTCTCTACCTTTTCACTTCCTTATACACTTGGGGGAGGGGCAATCATCTCCAAGCCTTATTTCCGAGTCACCTCTTTTGTCTCAGTTGCTCTTGCCTTTTAGCAGCTCTGTGCACACGCGCACTGGGAACAGGCTCCCCTTGTTCCTCTGCCTCGCTGCTGCCAGACTCCTCAATCTCCAAATTCAGTACCCCACTCCCAGATGGTCCTGGCCCCGTCTCTTCATCGGACGCAGGATCCTCATCCGAGTCCTCTCCAGACTCCCAGACTGGTGCCCATTTTTTCCTACTGTCCGATCTGCTGCCATCTGCACAGGCTGCCGGTGAGCCACAACAGAGATAAGTAATAGAAAGGATGAGAAGACTAACAGTAATACAGTCTTAGTAAATAAGTTGACAGTGTTGTGGGAATTAGTTATTTAGCAGAGTGATGGCATTTGGGGAAAAAATTGTCCCTGTGTCTAGTTGTTCTGGTGTGCAGTGCCCAAGTTTAAATTTAAATTTAAAGAATTTAAGTTACAGATTGTCACATCTGTCCATCTGTCCATCCATCCATCCATCCATCCATCCATCCATCCATCTTATCCGCCCACCCATCTCATCCATCCATCTATCCTATCCATCCTATCCATCCTATCCTATCCATCCTATCCATCCTATCCATCCATCCATCCATCCATCCATCCATCCATCCATCCATCCATCCATCCATCCATCTTATCCATCCTATATCCATCCATCCAATCCAATCCAATCCAATCCATCCTATCCATCCATCCATCCATCCATCCATCCATCCATCTTATCCATCCTATCCATCCATCCATCCTATCCATCCATCCATCCATCCATCCCAATCCATCCCATCCATCCATCCATCCATCCATCCATCCATCCATCCATCCATCCATCCATATCCATCCATCCATCCTATCTATCCATCCCCCCATCCATCATCTATCCTCCCTATCCATCCATCCATCCTATCTATCCATCCCCCCGTCCATCATCTATCCATCCCATCCATCCATCTGTCCGTCCTACTTGTTTAAATTTAAACTCCTGCATTAATCAAGTCCTTGGACACAGTGGCTTCCGTGGCCCCATCAAAATCCACCATTCCACAATTACGTGCTTCTACATTGAGCAGAAGTCACCTGAGATGAGAACATGTTGAAAGGGGCTGTCTTTATAGCCTGGATGAACCAGACCTAAGAGAGAAGTTGGCACATGTCTTTCTTTTTCATAACTTAAGGGCAGAGCACATGCTTTGCATTAATCAGGGCTCATGTTCAATCCCTGGCATGTCCAGCTGAAAATGAACAAAGATTAGAAGATCCTTTTTCTCAGATGGCCGCTGCCAAAAGTGGCTGTGAAGACTTTGGCGCCGTTTCCTAGTAGTTCCCATATCCTGCTGTAATCTCCCCAGTGACCAAGTCTAATCACGTGCAATAGAAACAAAGATATGGCAGTTTTTTATCCATCCCTCCCTCCATTCATCCATTCATCCACCCATCCACCCTCCTATCCACCTTCTATTTCTCTTCCTTTACTTTTTCTCCATTTTGCAGTCCCGGATCTTTGCTTGACCCAGCCAGTGGTGGGATTCAATTTTTTTTACTACTGGTTCTGTGGGTGTGGCTTGCTGGGCGTGGCTTGCTGGGCATGGCAGGGGAAGGATACTGCAAAATCTCCATTCCCACCCCACTCCTGGAGGAAGGTTACTGATAAATCCCGCTCCCTCCTCACCCCGTTAACCTGCTTTCCAGCTCCGTTCTTCTGTGCAGGGCAACCAAAAAAGACCCAGCTGATCAGCTGGGACTTGCCAGGTAGTCTCCTGCAATTAAGGCCAGCTGGGTGACTTAGGGCCTGTCACTCACTCTCAATCCAACCTACCTCACAGGGTTGTTGCTAAGGGAAAAAACAGGAGGAGGAAGGTGTGTCGGATACCTTTGCTGCTTGAGTTATTTGTAAAAATAATACAGGCAGCCTTCAACTTATGACCACAATTGAGCTCAATTTCTGCTGCTAAGTGAGACAGTTGTTAAGTGAGCTTTGCCCCATTTTATGACCTCTCTTGCCACAATTTTCAAGTAAATCGCCGCGGTTGATAAATAATATGATTGTTAAGTGAATCTGGCTTCCCCATTGATTTTGCTTGGTCAGAGAGGGGGGATCATATGACCCCAGAACACTGCAACTGTCCTGACCTTCATATCAGCAACTGATATGCATCAGTTGCTAAGCATCCAAATTTTGATCACATGATCACCACGGATGCTACAATTGTCGTAAGTGTGAACAATGGCCCCATAAGTCGCTTTTTCCCCAGAATCGTTGCAACTTCGAATAGTCGCTAACTGAACTCTTGTAAGCTGAGGATCACCTGCAAAGGCGGGACACAAATCAGTCAATAAAAATAAACACTAATTGCAAGATATAGTTATGAATACCTTCCGTAGTACCCCTTCAATGCCCCCTTAAGTACCCCCATAGTACCCCCTTAATTCTTTTAACAGCTAGAGAAATGTGCTTAAATTGCTCGGCTTGTCCCTGCTTTCGAATATTCCTGATGGTCCCGTCTACTTCTTATTTTATCACCGAATCTGTCATTCACATTCTTTTCCAATGACATCATGCAAATGTGCAGCTGCCTTATCTTTCTCCCTGGCTCCAAAGTTTCTATTTGGAGTGAGGTTAGTTCTCCGGCACCATAAGGAGAGCTCCATCCAAAGGCTGCTTATATCAGAAGCCCTCTGCACTCAAGATAACACCAGTCCTGATTAGGAATTGGGGAAAACTATCAGTATGGCTTGCATTTTAAAGGGGGAAACCTGACTGAATGAAATATTTTCAGGCATCCCTTCTTTAAAAAAAAATATTTGCAAGATGCCAAAGTGTACCAAAAAAAAAAAAAAAAGTCAGATTTCTAATTGGAAAACAGAGAGAAAAATGAAAAGAAATGATTGCTCCTGGTTTATTTTGAATAGCACATTTTCAAGAAGCATTTTCCCCCAAAGGTGTTTTGTTCTTCCTCCCACAATCTTTTGCATTCGAAGAAAAGATCATGTGTAGGAAATGAGCTGGCTGAGCCCGTGGGACGGATCAAATGCGTCATCAATCTCAAGTCCCTTCGCGCCCACAAAAGAGCTAAGTCCACCCTCCTAACACTCAAAGTTTTTAAGAAGAGATTGGATAACCATTTGTCTGAAGTGTTGTAGGGTTTCCTGCCTAAGCAGGGGGTTGGACTAGAAGACCTCCAAGGTCCCTTCCAACTCTTCTATTCTATTCTATTCTATTCTATTCTATTCTATTCTATTCTATTCTATTCTATTCTATTCTATTCTATTCTATTGCATTCTATTGCATTCTACTCTACTCTTATCTACTCCACTCCACTCCACTCCACTCCACTCCACTCCACTCCACTCCACTTCTAGTCTAGTCTAGTCTAGTCTAGTCTAGTCTAGTCTAGTCTAGTCTTTACCTTGAATTCCGCTGACTCTTATCTACCACTACATCTAGTAGTTCAGATTCTTGTAAAGAGTTTAAGCTTGTAATAAACCTTTATATTGAGTTGAACTGCCTGGAGTTCTTGATTTTCCTGAGCTTGACTTCATGCCGCTTAAATGAGGAGGGGAATATATGGTGACCCTTCCAACTTTATAATTTCAAAAGCCCCTCAAAGACTTGAGTTGTTAAGTCAAAAATAATTTGACAGGTTTTTTAGTGACTGTTCGAAGTTATGACAGCACAGGAAAAAATAATTTATGACCATTTTTCACACTTATGACCATTGCAGCATCCCCACAGTTACGTGATCAAGAGTCGGATACCTGGAAACTAATTGATATTTATGACAGTTGCAGGGTCAAATTTTGCGATCTTTTAACAAGCAAAGTCAATGGGGAAGCCAGATTCACTTAACAATCGTGTTACCAACTTAACAACTGCAGTGATTTGCTTAACAATTGTGGCAAAAAAGCTTGTAAAATGGGGCAAAACTCATTTGACAAATGTCTCACTTGGCTCATCTGGGTATTGACTGTTATAAGGGATAGGTTCTGATTCTTTCGTTTCCTTCTTAGCATTTTTATTGTCTCTGTTCAATGGTATGTAAATATGGTTGATCTCTGTGTGTCTGTTGATGGCTGATTTGTCTGAATGCCAAGCTTCCAGCAATTCCCTATCATTTTGGGGTTTAGATTGACCTAGGAAGCTCACAGTTTCCCAGTTGAAACTATGGTTGAATCTCTCCATGTATTGAGTAAGAAGGAGAGATGGAGCTTAAAAGTAGCTCCCTCCATGTGTTGTTGTTTTTTTAAACCCTTCTACCAGTTTTAAATTTATTTTCTTGCAGGGAATCCAAGTATTATCTTTCACAAATCAATCTCTCCTCTTCAACCATCAGTAATTCAGCAGGTCAAATTAAAGCAGACCACAGCTGCCAGCAACTCTTGCCGTCTTGATAATCCATTTCATTCCAGGCATGGTGATATGCTTTCTTGCCAGCTGCCATTTCCAGTTACCTTTTGTACAGCTGACATAATGTGTCAATGTGTTGGAAGCAATAAAAGAGTCACAGGAAGACATTCGGAAAGATAAATTGCACCCAAGCTGGATTGTCTTGAACAACATTAGAGAGCAGGGAGTGTTCCTTTTTCAAAGGGAACGTCTAGCACAACAGTTAATTGTACTCAAATACGAAAGGAAATTGCCTCAAACTCTGCAAATAACAGAATAACAGAGTTGGAAGGGACCTTAGAGGTCTTCTAGTTCAACCTCCTAGTTCAACCCAATACCATTTCAGACAAAAGGTTGTCCAAACTTGTAAAAACCTCCAGTGTTGGAGCATCCACCACTTTTGGAATCAAGCTGTTCCACTGATTAATTGTTCTAACTGTCTTCAAATTTCTCCTTAGTTCTAAGTTGCTTCTCTCCTTGATTAGTTTCCATCCATTGTTTCTTATTCTGCCTTCAGATGCTTTGGAGAATAGCTTAACTCTTCTTTGTAGCAGCCCCTGAGATATTGAAACATTGCTGTCATAAAACCCTTAGTCCTTCTTTTCATTAAACTAGGCACACCCAATTCCTACAACTAATCATATGTTTCAGCCTCTGGTATGTTAATCATCTTTGCGGCTGTTCTCTGCACTCTTTCTAGAGTCTCAACAACTATTTTATATTTATATTGGGGTGACCAAAGCTGGATATTCCAAGTGTGGTCTTACCAAGGCATTATAAAGTGGTACTAACGCTTCACGAACAAACAACCATACTGTTCCTCTAGCTACTTATAGGAGAGAGACTGGCTGAGTCAGTGGGAGGAGTCAAACAGGGAATTAGTTTGAAGGCTCTATGCAGTTATAAAAGGACTGAGTCCAATACCTCCCCCCAATGCCTTATCTAGAATAGAATAGAATAGAATAGAATAGAATAGAATAGAATAGAATAGAATAGAATAACGCAAGGGTCTTTGAAGGTCTTCTAGTCCAACCCCCTGCCTAGGCAGGAAACACTACACTACTTCAGACAAATGGTTATCCAACATCCTTCAAAAAACTTCCATTGTTGGAGCATATTCACAACTTCTGAAGACAAGTAGTTCCACTGATTAATTTTTCTCACTGTCAAGAAATTTCTTGTTAGTTCTAAGTTGCTTCTCTCCTTGATTAGTTTCCACCCATTGCTTCTTGTCCTGCCTTAAGTGCTTTGGAGAATAGCTTGACTCCCTCTTCTTTGGGGCTGCCCCTCAGATATTGGAACACTATATGCAGGTGCAAACCATACATTTAAGAAGATTCCTTATAGGCTTGAGCAATAATCCGTAATTTTGAACCTTCATGTGTGGACCTTGTTTTCTGCACCAGATACTAATTGTTTTAAAGGCCTTTATATGGTTCAGTCCTCCTAAATCACTTGCATCACAATTAAACAGTGAAGAGATTATAACAATGTATTCATGACCATAATGATGTATTAAATGCATTTTTTAAAGAAAACAATATTTATTAAATTTATAGGTCACTCATTTGACTATCTGGGCAGTTTAAAGTGCAATAAAAATATCAATATAAGAACAATTATAAATATATAAACATTTTAAATATTACAAGTGTTGGATGTGGACTAAAAAAACCACCTCTATTTCATTTAAGGTAGGCAACAAATGTGACTCAAACACATAAATATTTCATGTATTTAAATACAATTTTAAACTTATATGCAATACTGGATGGTTTTTTAAAAAAATTAAATTAACTAAAAAATTAAATTAACTAAAAGAGATTTCAATGTACTGCAAATTTCCCCGTAGTTTGGCTCTGAAGGGTAGGGCTAGTCATACCAGACTTCAAATTCTCCCTAAAAACAAAGAGTCAACCCCATGACAGCAATCAAAAACAGCATTTCTGGTCACGGGATTAGTTATCTCAGAAAATAACCAAAGTTTCACACAGCAAAAATTCAAAGCAAGCACCTGAGGCCTTTTGCTTGGGCGTGAAAAAACAGAAAAACAGCTAGAAGAGTCAAAAGTGGAAAGCTAGGATATAAATCTAACCAAGCAACTGCCTGCTTGCTTTCAAACCAACGTTTGTTTAGAATTCTTCAATTCACTTATAGCAATGTGAATTGCAAATAAAATATCACAGGAAATCAAAAGATGGATGGTCTATCTTAGGAAGCTATAATAATATATCTACTCACTTTCTTTTTTCCTTTGCTCCCTAATATTTTTTCCCCCGTGCCCTCACTCTGCTAAAACACCTAATTCCCTAACACTTAACACTGTCTTATGCCTAAGGATATCTTACCGTGTAGCAGGACTGTATTACTATTATCCTTCTCATCTTTCCTATTAGCTATTCCTATTGGTGTCTTATGACTATCACTCAGAGGTGGTATTCAGCAGGTTCTGGCCACTTCTGTAGAACCGGTAGTGGAAATTTTAGGTAGTTCAAAGAACTTGCAAATACCTCCTCTGGCTGGAGATTTTACAGTATCCTTCCCCTGCCACGCTCACCAAGCCATGCCCACAGAACAGGTAGTAAAAAAAATTGAATCCCACTATTGCTATCACTTTGTTGGTTGTATCTTATGCTTTATGATCGTATCTTATTATTTATGATTTATCACTTTGTTGCTTGTATGTATGCTGAGAACCGGAGACAAATTCCTTATGTGTCCATTCATACTTGCCCAATAAAAATATATAGTACTCTACTCTACTCTACTCTACTCTACTCTACTCTACTCTACTCTACTCCACTCTATTCTACTCTACTCTACTCTACTCTACGCTACTCTACTCTAATCAGAGTTGAAATGAGGGATACTTGGTACTCTCTGAGATTGCTTGTTTTTTTGCAGATGTTACATTACCCAACTAGGTAACATAATCAGTGCTAAAAGGGAACAGGGTTTCTCTTCTCTTCTCTTCTCTTCTCTTCTCTTCTCTTCTCTTCTCTTCTCTTCTTTTCTCTTCTCTTCTCTCGTTCTATTCTATTCTATTCTATTCTATTCTATTCTATTCTATTCTAATTATAGTTCATGGTTGAATTGTGAAGTCCTTGGTGCTCTCTGAGCTTACCTATGCTACATTACGCAAAATACATTTTTAATGCTTCAAAGTATGTTTTCTAAAATGAAATTTTCCCATCCTAGTTTCTGTACACAAAAGCTGCCTCGGTATGTTCTTTCCTTAAAATAGAAATTAGCTACAATGTGTGTGGTTTTGTTTGTTTTACACATCTCTTTTTTCAGATCCTTTTGATAAATAAATGTTGAGATGTCAGGAGAAGATTTGGAGGGCACAATGACATCAGGTGGGTTTTATAATCAATGAATGGCAATTTTACTGGATTTGCTAATGCAGTCCTACGTAAATCTTTTTTATTTCTTCAAGTCAGCTACTGCAATTTGTTCTTGAATACTGCTGATATAATCTAGTCAGTGAGATAGATGGAGATAGACAGATCAGGGTAAACCCAACCTATTTTATTATAAGTTTTCTCAGGAAAATGTTTACTCTAAATATAAACGCGCTGGTCTTTTTTCTTCTTCTTGCAGAAATCTTAAAGCTTATGATCCCAACCCTGCGTGTGACCTCCCAAAGACCCAAAAGCCATCTATGTTGTATTTTTTAATGCAAAACAATAGAATATATATAAATGCAAACACTACCATATAAACACAATGGGAGAGTAGTTATATTAGCTATATTTGATTTTAATTAACAGGTTGTCCTCACAACCATTTGTTTAGGGATTGTTCAAAGTTACAAGGGCACTGGGAAAAGTGACTTATGACCGGTCCTCATGCTTATGACCGTTGCATCAGTCATCTGATCAATATTCGGGCACTTGGCAATTGATATGTATTTATAATGGTGGTAGTAACTCTGGCATCATTTGATCACCATTTGTGACCTTCCCAGTCTGCCTCTGACAAGCAAAGTCAATGGGGGAAGCTATATTCGCTTAAAGACCATGTGATTCACTTAACAAACATGGAAAAAAAAAAAGGACAAAATTGGGTACAACAGAAATTCTGGTCCCAATTATGGACACAAGTCAATGACATTTAGATATTTAAATAGTTAGATTTATATCTAAGTATAAGTGACACGAAATCTGTTAGGATATTAAGTTTAGCAACTGGAACAGTAACATTGTACAATTGGCCAGAACACACAGTTGGAGTTGATTGGTTGGCTGGCTCCGGCATGAGGTAATCTACGTTACAATTGGTTGCTGAGGGTATAAAAGGGGGGCTTCTGTTTTCCTGCCTTTTTTCCTTCTGGGTGCTGTTTTTGAACTTACCTCATGATTTACTTCATGATTTACCTCATGATTTACCTCATGATTTACTTCATGATTTACCTCATGATGTTCCTGACTATCGTGTCTGCTGTCGATATAAACATTAAATATATTTATTTATATAAAACTACAAGTTTGTGTCAGTGCCTCGGATTTCATTTGGACACCTGATGCACAATTCCCTGACAAAAACAAAGGCAATTATTATCCCGGGCTCACCTTTTTTAAAAAAAAACTTCGAAAACAAGCTGAACCCTCAGTTCACAAAAAGATTGTGAATTAGTAATTGAGGAACTGATGGAGTGTGTGTGTGTGTGTGCGTGTGCGCGTGCGCGTGCCTGAGTCAGAGGACTTTGAGAAAAGATGAACCCTACTGGTGGGCTTTCAATGCTGCCATTGTTTGTCTAGCCATGAATCTCCAGGGTGAAAATTAATATTGCTCTTCCTCGACTTGCAACAGTACATTTAGTGACCATTCAAAGTTACAACGGCACTGAAAACAAGTCACTTAGGATCCTGTTTCACTCTTACAACCATTGCAGCATTCCCTATGATCACGGGATCAAAATTCAGAGGCTGGGCCACTGGTTCATACTTATGACTGTTGCTGTGTCCCGAGGTCACGTGTTCCCCTTTTGTGACCTTCTGATGAGCAAAGTCAATGGGGGAAGCCAGATCCACTTCATGATCGGCTTAGTAACTACAGTGATTCACTTAGCAACTGTGGAAAGAAAGGTTGTACAATGAGGCAAAACTCACTCAACAAATGTCTCACTTAACAACATAAATTTTGGGCTGAATTACGAACGTAAGTCGAAGACTACCTGTAAAGGAGAAGGGGAAGGAAGGAAGGCAGATTAGAACTGCCTCAAGCAAATGCAGGTAGTCCTTGATTTACGACCATTTCTTTATAATCGCTGTTCAAAGGTACGATGTCACTAAAAAATAAGTGATTTACAACCAGTCCTTGCACTTATAACCATTGCAAAAGTCAGATGATACAAATTTGGGTGCTTGGCAACTGGCAGGTAGTTGCAACAGTTGCAATGTTGTGAGTCATGTGATTCTCATTTGTGGTTTTCTCAGCTGGCTTCCTAGATGAAAAGTCAACTGGGGGAACCAGATTCATTTAACAACCATGCAATTCCCTTAACAACTGCAGTGATTCCCTTAACAGCCATGGCAAAACAGGTTGTAAAATTAGGCATGATCACTTAACACTTCTGGTCCCAATTATGATCATAAGTCAAGGACCAACTGTAGTGTGATATTGTCATGCCCCTGTTGGAATCTGATTCCGAGGTGGAGATTGAGCAGCTGGCAGGGAGTGGGAGGCTGTGGAAGAAACTGGGGAAGGACACAGTCTGGCTGGGCCTTCAGAGGAAGACCCAGGGCCACCTTCTCTTCAACTAGGGCACGCAGGGAGAAATGGAGAAGGGAGCAATGTGAATTACGGAGGAGAAAAGGGCCCTGATTCCCTTCATTAGCTGCAGCTGGGAAAACAGGATTTAAAAAGGGTGTTTGCGCACAGCACCTTGCTGAAAGCAAAGCATGAATTATCTTTGTTTGTCAAGTCTTTTCTGGATTCTAGCGTCCTCCCAACTGTGTGTGTTTCATTATGTTTTGGAAGTCTGCAATTCCTTATCCTGCCCTGTCTCATTAATTGCTGCAGCGTGGTTTGTGTTGGTTTTTATTTATAATCTATATGTACTTTGGGTTCGGAATGAATTTCTTCCCTTTAAAAACTGTTTTGGGGAGATTTTTTTTCTCCAGCCGATGATAACTGGACATTGGGGGCCAAGTTGGAGGAATTAAAGGGACTTTACCTACTTTTGTGACTTTGTTGCTTTTGTGCCACGCCCTGGGTTATCACAGATATGTTTTTGCATCCCTAGAGATATTATCAATTCTAAACCATGTCTGAAAAGCATTGAGTAAATCAAGGATGAGATATAGCCATTCCATTGTCCTTAAGCAAGATTCTTCTTCTTCCAGAAAAGAAAACCACTCATATTGCAAATCAAAAAGCCAAACCTCTCCATTTATGGCACCTTTCACACCTCCAGACTTCATAAAGTTAGGTATTTGCAAGGGTTGCAAAGCAATGAACTTTCCATCAGCCTCATCATCAGCTAATTAGCCTTCCTGATTACATTAATTACTTTTGATTTATTCCTGAGTGACTTCTTAAATAGCCAAAAGCAAGTTATGCTTCAAAGTGAAGTCCCATATATGAATATTAATCCAGCCGTTTCTGGTGGAGACACTCACATTTACACACATAAAAAGGTTGCATTGGTACGAAGAGCGAGTGCAGGGGACAAGTTGTGGAACAAATGAGACCCAACTTATATAATTGCATCCAAGATGGTGGAGAAACTCCATTAGAATTTGGGTCAGAGGTGGTATTCAACAGGTTCTGGCCAGTTCTGGAGAACTGGTAGCGGAAATTTTGAGTAGTTCGGAGAACCGGCTAATACCACCTCTGACTGGCCTTGCCTCCATCTATTCTCTACCTCCTCCTGAGTCCCAGTTGATCGGTTGCATCTTCTTTTGTTGCCCTGCACAGGAGAACGGAGCTGGAAAGCAGGTTAGTGGGGTGGGGAGGGAATGGGGATTTTGCAGTAACCTTCCCCAAGGAGTGGGAGTGAATGGAGATTTTACAGTATCCTTCCCCTGCCATGCCCACCAAGCCACACCCACAGAACTGATAGTAAAAATTTTTGAATCCCACCACTGATCTGGGCGTTCAAGAAATAGTGAAAAACTGGGTTTGGATGAAAAAGTGGTTGAGAAACAAAAATACTTTTTGGAATTAGAAGAACGTGGCCTGAGATTTGGGTGGCATGAATATTTGTGGTATGAGAAAGCTAAACTTAGTGTGGATTTTACAAATCATTATGTTGAGAATATGGAATAGATACAAACCCAGGTTGTACCCAAAATACTTTTGTGACTCTCAGCACACACAAAAAATATTTTATAGGCAAGAAATAATAGGCAAACAGAAGCAGCTAACTTATCATGAGATATTAGAATTTTGCCAAGGGGAACACAAAGTAAAATCAAGAGAAGAACCAATGGAGAGGGACATATTTGCTAATGGTTTTCTTATTTACAGGTATTAGAAAGATTTAAAGTACACCAAAGACTTTATGGTTTTGAACACGGTAAGGCTGAGTTTGAATTATGTACAAACGATGAACGCATAATTGCTAAAACATATGAACTTTTGGTTTGAAACAGAACAAGTGAAAGAGTGTATAATAATACAATGAGCTAGAACATTTGGTTATAATACGGATGGACCGATGGGAAAATGTGTGGTTAAAAGAACTGAAAGTTACACTATGTTATAATCTTAAAGAAGGGACATTTTATCATACTTGGATGGGTAAAAAAAAGGAGAAAATTTTGGAATAAAATGCATACATTGATTGATTGATTCAGAGGATTTTAAAGATTAATATGAATTCGAGATCAGAGCACTTTCTTTTGGGAGTGATGGACAAACAGTTGGGGGATGGGGGATATCATTGAATTTTGTTTTTGTATATGTTAATTGCAGCAAGGTGATTGTATGCACAAAGATGGAAAATGTCATGCCCTTGTTAGAGTCGGACTCTGAGGGAGAGGAGGAACAGCTGACTGGGAATGGAGGTATGGCTCCCGAGGTTGTGAAGAAGGCTGGGGAAGGGTAGAGGTCGGCTGGGCAGTCAGAGGAGGACCCAGGCCCATCCCCTCTCCATCCTAGGATCCACAGGGAGGAACAGAGAAGGTAACAACTTGGCTTACGAGAGAGGAAGCGGCCATGATCCCCCTCATTGGTTGCAGCGGAGAGAATAGTATATCAGAGAGACGGTTAAAACACAGCGTTGCTAGAAGCAAAGCGTGTTTTATTTTGGGCTGAAATAACCTTGGTTGGCGTCCTTCCAACAGACTGTGCCTTATTATCTCCTTGAAATTGGTAATTACTTATTCTGGTCCGTTGTGGAAGTTCCTTCATTGTAGTTTGTTTTGGTTCTTTATTTCACCTTCATCTGCTCATTGAGGTTGGACTGTATTGCTTTTATTTTGAAGACTATTTTTGAATAAATTTAATCTCTGAGAATTATTGAACAGAGAGGCCAAGTTGGAGTCATTAAAGGATATTTGTTTACATTTTGGATTTGGATATTTAGTTTGTGTTACACTCCAGGTCATCACAGAAAGCTTCAGCAATATGCACAACGGGGGAACGGTTGGTGAAGATGCAGAGATGACTGAATTGACTTCTTTGATTAAAAACAATATCTACATTTATTGCTGACTGAAAACCCCATCTGGACTTTTTGCATGAAACAGGAAAAAAAAAATGACCCCATGATTTATGTTTTTGATGATTAGACTGGATGGATGACAGAAAGAAGAAAGACCCATTGTAACTTTATATAAAAGGGTACATTTTATTTTATTTTATTTTTTAATTTTATTTTTAATTGCTGTAAAGAAGATCAGAAACTACTTTGTTTTTTCTCTTTTTTCCCTCCTTTTTGAACTTTTAGCTTTCTCTTTGATGTTTTCTCCTTTTCTGTTCTTTTTTTTTACTTTTTATTTAGGTTGTATTAGTCTTTACCTTTTACAAAACTGTTAAGAGCTAGAGATGATAGACAAGCGACAAAGTAGGGCAGATGGTGGTACTATCTATGTTATCATCATTCTCCATACAGTATGTACTGTAGAAAGAGATATGTAAATGTCTACTATGGACACAGATATGTGTCTGTAGTAAAAATTGTGAAAAATCTGGGCTTTCAGCAGTACATATAGGGATTCTCTGGAGATCTCTCTCACTTTCTGACAAGAAAATAGACATGGGGGCTCATTCTTGCTAGGATAATATACCGGCTTTCCAAATGCATGAAGGCAATTTTTTCTAGTTACAAATCACTTCATAGGAAGACAGAAAGCTATCTTATTTATAAAAAATGTTGGTAAAGTGGTTAAGGCAATAGGCTAGAAAACAGGTGACTGAGAGTTCTAGTCCCACCTAACCATGAAAGCTAGCTGAGTGACTTTGAGCCTAGCTCCACCTTAATCTGGAAAGCCAGCAGCTGGGTGACTTTAGGCCAATCACCCCAGGACTATTAATTCTAGTCCCCTCTTAATCTGGAAAGCTGGCTGGGTGATGTTAGGCCAATCACCCAGGGACTGTGAATTCCAGTCCCGCCTTAATCTGGAAAGCCAGCTGGGTGACTTTGAGCCAATCACCAAGAGACTGAGTTCTAGTCCCACCTTAATCTGGAAAGATGGCTGGGTGACTTTAGGCCAATCACCAGGGACTGTGAATTCTAGTCCCGCCTTATAATCTGTGACTTTCAGCCAATCACCAACAGACTATGAATTCTAGTCCTGCCTTAATCTGGAAAAGTGGCTTGGTGACATTAGGCCAATCACCTAGGGATTGTTAGTTCTAGTCCCGCCTTAGTCTGGAAAGCCGGCTGGGTGATTTTCATTCACTCTAAACCTAACTTACTGAACTAGGTAGTAGTTGTGGGGAAAATAGGAGGAGGAAGGTGTGTTGGATATGTTCACTGCCTTGGGTTATTTGTAAAAATAATAAAGGTGGGATACAAATAAGTAAATACAAAATCTGCAATAAGGATGTTATGTTTACATTTTATTTTAATAATAAGTATAGCCACCCATTTCAAGAAAGTGATTAATAATAAGTATAGCCACCCATTTCAAGAAAGTGATTTTCAGTGGTGCACAAGATTAAAACAAAAAAACAAAAGGTCATATGACACTTTTGTTTTAACTTTCATACTGCAGAAAATGCCATTTTCATGTTTATTTATTCATTTATTTAATAACTAGCTCTATGCCCATGCTTTGCTACAAAACTATGTGATCGGGCTTGGGTTTTGGGGAGGAAATAAGGGGGAAAAATTGTGCCTCTGAAGCATCCATCGGTATTCATCTGGCTAGTGTTCTGTCAGTGTGTGAGAGTTGACGGCTGTTTGGAAACTGAAACAGTATTTGCTGTGTGAGCAAGAAGGAGACAGCAAGGAACCTGGGCGTGGCTTAGCTCAACTGTTCTGTACTAAAGCTGCTTGGTGCTGTGAAACTAAAATGGAAACTCCTCTCCTCTGCTTGTGTTTTGCATTTGGAAGAGATTTCTTTTCAGGTGGGGAGGGGGAGTAGAACTCCTTAGCATCAGAGCATGTTAATAAAATAATACAGGAAATACTAACGCTCTGATGGTCATTTCAAAAAATCCTTTTTTAATGAGCACCTAGAAGCCAAGAGAAACATACGTGCCAAATTCCAAGTTTGTAGGCTTTACAGTTCTGGAGATTTTGTGATGATGCGTAAGTGGTATTTTGCTTTTATACATATAGATTACATTTTTTTACAATGCCCATCTCAACTAAGTGACTCTGGATGATTTTCAACAGCATAATAAAACCATAGAGATACGTGAATAAAAACATAGCTTAAGAACAGAGTTAAAAACAGGTTAAAACTTACAAACAAAGATGAATCGGGTGAAAAGTTCAAAGGCTAGGAGGTTATCAGGGCAGTGGGAGCGTCCTTGGGCCACCATCCATCCCAGGGCTACATCATACTTCTTGGGTAGTTTGCCGGTGAATGTTGTTGGCACATTTTCAAAAACAGAATCCAGCAACCCTTTGAGTTATGCTGTTCTTGACAGCTGTAGATTAAAATCCCAACCGTATTGAGAGGCTGGGAATTTATACACGAAGAATGGTTTTGTTTTTTGTTTTTTTTACATACAAACAACAGTTACAGGAATTGGAAATGTCTGGTCTATTGAAAAGAAGGACTAAAGGACACATGATAGCAGTATTTCTAATATTTGAGGGGCTCCTTCAAATATTTTTTTTGGTGGGGCGGGGGGGTGTCAAACTATTTTCCAAAGCACCAAAAGGCAAGACGAGGAACAATAGATGCAACTAACCAAAGAGAGAAGCAACCTAGAAGTTAAGGATAAATTTCCTCACCATGAGAGCAATTAACCAATGGAATAACCTGCCTTCAGAAGTTGTGGATGCTGCATTACTGGAGGTTTTGAAGAAGAGACTGGACAATTGTTTATCTGAAATGGCATAGGGCTGTGTTGGCGAACCTATGGCACACGTGCCAGAAGTGGCACGCAAGAGCTCGCCCGGAAGAGCCCCATTGTGCATGCACATGCACTGCCCAACAGCTAATTGTCGGGTATCTGGCGTGCATGCGTGGGGGGTGGGGGTGTGCGGGAGATGCATGCGCTTGCCCAGAGATGCACAGCGCACTCACGGAGGTTGCACGTTCATGTGCTGAGATACATGGCACATGGGAGGATCGTGTGTGCATGCCCAGGGATGGGTGGTAGGGTAGCATGCATTGCGTTCTGGGTGCACACACTCAAGTGCATGCGCAATTATCAGCATGGGAGCCGAAAAAGGTTAGCCACTACTGGTATAGGGTCTCCTGCTCAAGCAGAGAGTTGGATTGGAGACCTCTAAGGCAGGGGTGGGATTCTATCAGTTCGCACCTATTCACTAGAACCGGTTGTTAACATCCTAAGCAGTCCAGAGAACCGGTTGTTAGAAGAAATTACTGGGCTAATCCTGTAAGGAAGGCAGGAAGGAAACATTCTGGTGTTGCTTACAGAAACTGCCTCTCCGTTAACCCTTATTACATTCTTGGCAGGACTAGACTTCCTGTCTCTGGAACTTCTCTGGAATTTTTTTCCCTCCTTTGCTGGTACTTTCCTTGTGTGAAGGGACCATTCAAAGTTACAATGGCACTGAAAAAAGTGACTTATGACCATTTTTCACACTTACGACTGTTACAGAATCTCCACATTCATGAGAGGCCAGGGGTGGAGTTGTGTGCCTCTATGTGAGTGATATTGAGTTGGCCACGCCCAGCCAATAACATGACCACCAAGCCACGTCCACTCAGTCACATGATCACCAAGCCACGCCCACCAACTAAGCCATGCCTGCACAACCAGTTGTTAAAAAAGTTGAATCCCACCCCTGCTCTAAGGTCCCTTCTAACTCTATTATTCTATGTTCTCTGAGTTACTAGAAATCCCAGCAGACTACGGTAATGAGAAGGAAGGAAGACAGCCATTCATGCAAATCTTGCCAATCCTTTCATTCTTTACACTCTTGAAACTGAGTAGAGAAATTGAAAAAATAGTGTTTTAGCCACAATTTCCAGGAAGTATAGAGACCTGTCTGATCGGACAGGGCTTCTACAAAAGTTCGTGTGAACGGGAGACGCTCTTTGAACATGTCCCTTCAATGCAAATCTTATGAATATTGGGCATTAGGCTTTCACAAAACATTGGGTCAGGGTGTACATCTATTTTCTGATAGCATGTTCACCTTTTTTCTCAAAACACATAGATGAAAATATATTTAGTTCCCAAGTATATCTCTCTTAAGAAATTTCTAGATGTCTTTGTTAAATCAGCAGCAACATAACTGGCAATACTGCAATTGTCGGTGAACAATTGTGAACATTAGATAGCTGCATACTAATCGAGGTGCATTTAAAAAAAATATTTATTCAATTTTTATCCTAGCTTTATTACTTTATAAATAAATCAAGTCAGCAAACATACCTAATACTCCTTCTTTCTCTGTTTTCCACGCAACAATATTGGGTTGAGCTGGGCTATATTGGCACCAGGGCTCTTACGTAGCACACTAGTACTATTAGGCCAAATGTCCAGTGAGTCCAATTAACTCTGGTATCAAAATTTTCTTTTGCAGTTTCTTCGGCTTCTCCTTGATGGGAATGGAATCTGTTTTGGATTTTCCTATTTCTCAAGAACAAGAACGTTCTCGTCCAAACGACATGACGGGCGACGGAAAAGTCCCCACTGATCTTAGCTGGGTGGTAGCCAAAGATGTTGATGGTAGGGTACCACTTTTTTCTCCATCAGCTTCTCTTCAATAAATAGCCCACCTCCACCTGTGCCGCCGGAAGGGAGATGTTGCGGACCCTGTCAGTCAAGGAATTCTGGCTGGTTGGAGTCCAGGAGAAAAGCCTTTTCTGCTATGGCTCTTGCCATCTGGAACACCTTGTCACCCAACGTGAGATCCACACCTATCCCTTTGGCCTCCAGAAAAGGGCTTGAAGACCTGGTTGTGCCAACTGGCCTGTAGTCCCCCTACGTCGGCATGGCCCGAAGGAGGTAATTAATGGATCAAGATAAGACCCCCATCTCTTCCCCATGTGCACCTTACTCCCTTCCTGCCCATCTTTCTCAATTCTAAATCAAATTTAATCTTACTGTGTATTGTTTCAATGTTTTATATCCGTGTTTTGTTGATTGATTGTAAGCCACCTAGAGTCACCTTTGGTGAAATGGGAGGCATATTAGATCGGCAGGCAGGCAGACAGATAGATAGATGTAGATATGTAGGTAGGTAGGTACCATAGGTAGGTAGGTAGGTAGGTAGGTAGGTAGATAGATAGATAGATAGATAGATAGATAGATAGATAGATAGATAGATAGATATAGATAGATATAGGTAGGTAGGTAGGTCCCATAGTTAGGTAGGTAGATTATAGATAGGTAGGTAACATAGGTAGGTAGATAGATAGATAGATAGATAGATAGATAGATAGATAGATAGATGTAGATAGGTAGGTAGGCAGGTCCCATAGTTAGGTGGGTAGATTATAGATAGGTAGATAGATAGATAGATAGATAGATAGATAGATAGATAGATAGATAGATAGGTAGATAGGCAGGCAGGCAGGCAGGCATCAAGGATAAGCTCTTCCCATTAAGATTTCCAAGACTGGGAAACCATGAAAGATGCAGACTGATGGTGAGACACTCAACAACAACACTTGCATCCTTGACTATATGGCAATAAGACTCTGAGTTCAGTAAATGCTACCAAAAGATGCCTGAATGAAATTCTAAAACTCTGTGTGGAATGTTGGAGAAAAATAGAGGCCAAACATAAGGGAAGGCAAATTTCCCACAAATCCTGTATCTCACAATGACCAGACAGAGTCACAGAATTGTTTTTTTCTGCTGGGAGCCCACCTCTGTTGAAAGACGTTTGAAAGCACGGGACAAATTCACTTAGGCCATCATTCTCACCAATAAATGTCCAAATATTTCTGGAAACTCAACAAAGCATGAAGATGCTGGACTCCCCTGTGGAGTCCCTCCAGAAGTCGATATTCATAGATATGACACACCTGTGCGCAGATGTTCCATTTACCTGTTAGGAACATTAGCCAGTGGCAGATCTATCTTTATTTTAAAAAATATAGCATACAGAGCCATTTAATCTTGCGAATGTTCAAACCCTAGGAAGGAAGAATTCTTCCAGTTCTGCAAACATTACAACATGCATATTGAACTCTGTATAGTTTGGGATGCATTGACCTAAGGCATATTTTTTTGTGTGAATTTTTCCTGCTTTACTTTTTGATCATTTCCCACCAACTTTATATATATATATTTTGCAGGCATGTGTTTCCCCTGTATGCATATAGGAGAATCGTGTTGCATTTCACCAGTTGCAAATTGCACTGCAAAATTTGGCAAAATGCAGAGAGACTTTCTTGCATTTGTTTATTCTGGTTTTTCATTAGAAAGGTATAAATGGAGTAAATACATATAAAAATAATGGTGGAAATGATTTATCAACCATCTCTACCATTCTCTGCATCTTGCAATAGCAAACAATATATGAAAAAGATCCATCTTTTGTCAATTTTAAATGCACTACCTGTTAGATTTTCTTCCAGTCTATTTCTTCTTCACATTAGTTTGTGATTCTTTTTAAAGCCTGTCTGAATAATCATTTACTTATTCATGAGAGTTTTTCCCAGTGCACCCATTTTTGCACATGTTTTCCTAATATATTTATTCTTGCAAAGGAGTTTCCGTAATATAATATATTATCATACGTTTCCCTAATATCCCATTTTTACACAGAATTATTTTATTTACAAGCTACTGTACATCATAAAAAGAAGATAACTGGTCAGGGAATAGGAATTGAATAGATGTGCATGGAAAAAGTGCATTTATCCCACATTTTTATCTGAGAGGGTGAAAACAAACTCCACTTTTCCCCACACAGATAAAATATTTTTCTTAACAAAGAAACCGAAAAAAAGACATTAATTAGTCTCTGGACGTCTCTTCGGTGAGCACCACTAGAATAAGTATGTTTACTGTATTTGCCCAGCTCAACTCTATAATAGATATAGAAACCATTCATGTGAAATTATCCTATTAATGTGAAGATTATAAACACACAGATTCATCTGAAATATAATACAGTTAGTACTGAAAGCTGCCATCTGTTCCGATTAAGTGATGGATAAAATGTGGCTGATATTTGTAAATTCAGATGAATAAAATCTGGCTGATATCTTTCATCACTATTATTCAAGTGATCAATTGATGCTTTCCACCACCCCCCAAAAAAACAACAACCCAACAAAAGCTTATTGACATACATTAAGCTAGCAGGCTTTTATTCCTGACTAAGGAGGCTGAAAACTTTTTACATATGATGAACTGTATTTTAACTGTGTGGCTTTAAATAATAAATGGCATTGATGTATTTATCTAGTCACACCTCTATGTTATATACACCGTACGCACAATTTTGAGAGCTTGTGCAGAAAGCAACCAGTGAAGCGTTCTGCTGCTTTACAAGATCTGCAAACATATTCTTATCTGAAAGATAACCCAGTACACATAGGAAAAACCCAGATTGTCATGCCTTGCAAAGCATTTAGTCCGCACACCATCCATGCACCTACACAGATATGCATCTATAGAAAACCCTAGCACACATAATTTTTTTAGCACCACTGAAGGCATTCTCAGTGCTTCAATAACTTGACTGGTGGTACAAAGTACCCCTCAACTTCGAGATGAGACAGAGACCTGGTTGCTCCATTGAATTAGATGGATAGATAGACCTGTGGATTAGAAGCGTGGTTTTTTTTTCCTTCCCGGAGAGTTAGAAAGTACAACTAGCGAACCAAGCAACAACTAGCACAACACATCCTCCACCTGAGCCAAAAAAAACCACGAAGTTGGAGCAAAACAGTTTCGATCTTCCAAAGGGATATTTGGAGAAATCTCAACATTGTGAAAGGATGATAGAAAAACAATCGTTTGGAGACCCAAAAGCACAAACCCATCAAATGATTTTCTTACCTTTCAGGGATACCGAGATCTGCAAAAATGCTGTCGAATTCCTGCAAATTTATTATTCCTAAATCATCAGCTCCCACCAGTCCACTGGTGGCAGAGTCGAACCCAACCCAATTCAACACAGAATGTCAGAATGAATGCAGGCAACCTTTCCAAGCATGCTCACCAGGGCTGAGATACCAGGAAACAACCACCAATAATCCCAATTCTTCCAGTAGGTGTAAGACCAGCTCAGTTGCTACAAGTTCCCACGAATGAAATACACAAGTTTTCCCAAGGCTGATAACACAGACACAAAAAGGCACGAATTTTGAAATATTTGCGAAGGGCTCGACTCAGAAACTTACCCACTTCCCAAAGAGCTTAAAAGTGGGATCTACGTAAATGCCCAACAAAAATTTGAACTCTGAACCTGCAATCCTTGGCTTCACATACCTGATAATAAAGGTCCCCCCTGAACTAATTAGATCGTAACTTCTGAGGTTTGTTGGATTCTGATGAAAGCTTTTTCACCCAGATATTTCAAGAAGTAGCACATTTACAAATACACAGGGTTTGGGGGTTTGGTTTTTGTTTTTTTAATACAAGGAGGGGGTAGTTGGATTTACACAGGGAGGCTCAGCCAATCTCATTGTGCACATATTGTACTCTGACAATAAAGGTAATAATAAAACATTCCCAGGACCAAAAGTTAAAAATCACTCAAGAAAGTCAAAACGATCCCAAAAGGACCTAACAATTTGACAAAAGCTTCCGCCAAAATTCCCTAAAACATTTCACGGTTCAGATCCTTTCATTTTAAAAGAAAAATTGCAGAAGACCCCCCCATCCTTCTGCCTTCCCCTCCTCTGCAAGAGAGGCTTATTCTTGCAGGCAAAGTCATCCCTGGCACAATAATAATAGCAGCGGTCGTAGTAATAATAACCGTCCTTACAAAAACAAACAGGTTCCTATCGCAATCCGCAGAAGACTATACCAAAAGGGAGGGGTTTTTTTCCATCACTCCCTCCTTTTCTTTTTAAAACAAGAAAGCTGTAAAAGAAGAACCCCCGTACATTTAAGCGTGTTTGACAGCTCTATTATTTCCTGACCCCGTTGCCTTCCCCAAAAAGATGCACCCCTCTTCTCAAAATCTGCTAGAAAAGAGACAAAGGCTACACGCCCCGTTGAAAAAAAAAAGTGCCAGTTTAAGCACTCTGCTTCCTCCCTGGTGCTTCCCTTGCCCTTCTGGCTCAGAAAATCCCTCCTGTAAGGGCTGACTCTTTGTGACACCCCCCAGAATATTGGGGGGAATCCCAATATCTCATCTATGGAATACATATATATCCTTTCTTCTTTTGTATGTCGATGACAACCCCCCTCGAAAGCACGTCAAGAGATGCATTGTAGTGGAAAGATTCTCTCTAGAACCAATTTAAAGTAAGATTTGGGGCACAGACTGCTATTATGAGGTGTTTTTTTTTTTTTAAATTGCTCTTTCCACTTGCATAATAACGAAGATGGTGATGTTAGTGCTTCTTGACGTGTGTGCCTGTGTGTGTGTGTGTGTGTGTGTGTGCCTGTGTGTGTTTCATTGAATGACTTCTGGATCGTCCCTCTCTTCTTTGGGACTGCCTGCAGCTGGAAAAAGCAGCGATTCCTAAATGCTGGTTATCTTTAAAAAGAAAAGAAAAAGAAAAAGCAAGATTCCTATTATCTAAATATCAAGACTTCCCTCCAGGAAATGGGGAGGAGGAAGCAGGGCGGGAGAAGTGACTCTCGGAGTCACAAAGTGGAGGTGGGGGGAGGAAGAGAAGAGCCATTAAACCATTAAAAGAGGAATCCACCTACCTTAAACGCAGCTCTTCATTTCTTAGGCTAGCCCCAGATTTAGGACAGCACATGCTTTCTCTGCTGATGTTTGAAACAAAAGCTGGCTCACAAGTTCACTCAAACATCAATGCCACAGGAGCTAGCAAGACACTAATGGCTATTCACTCTCTCTCTCTCTCTCTCTCTCTCTCCCCCTCTCTCCTTCTCTCTTCTCTAACCCCCTCACCAAACACACACTGAACCAAGCCCTCCCCCCTCTTCCCTCCCCTCCCCTCACCCGTGCAGGTTCAACGAACAGAAATGATCATCTCTGACAAGTTAGCTGTCTGGACAGATTCCACATTAATGCGCAAGCATACCTATGGGGCTCTGGTTTGCATTCACTCTTCCTCTGAGTTGGTATTACCTGGTGTATTTTATTCCCCTCCTCTACTTGACATGGGTAGGAAGAAAAGAAAGAGGGGATAAATTTAGCATCAAGAGAAAGAGGGAGGGAGGGAAGATAGAGGCATGATAGATAGATAGATAGATAGATAGATAGATAGATAGATAGATAGATAGATAGATAGATAGATAGATAGATAGATAGAGACACACAGAGAGAGAGAATATAGGGGTATGGTAGGTAGGTAGGTAGGTAGGTAGGTAGGTAGGTAGATAGGATAGAGGCATGGTAGAGAGATAGATGATAGACAGATAGATGGAGAGATAGATAGGGAGGGAAGGAGGGGGAGAGAGAACAAGAGAGAGAGAAGATAGAGGCATAGTAGAGAGATAGATGATTTTTATTTATTTATTTTATTTATTTATTTGTCAAGCAATTATAAGATAACGGGTTTAAGTATAAACATAGTTTATGAATACATGAAATGGATACATATAAGAAAATGATGGATAGATAGGGAGGGAGGGAGAGAGAGAGAGAGAGAGAGAGAGAGAGAGGAGGGGGGCATTCAAGAGGGCATCTTTCTTTGATCCTTGGCAAAAATCTCATTTACATAACCAACAAACCGCTAGTTAATCCAGGGATGCTTTAATGATTTCAGGCGGACTGCACTTTCTTTCTGCCCGTCTGCATCTCCCAGCCTCTAGGACTTTTTGTCTGAGACGAGGGACCAGCTAGCGTGAGGTTCTTGCATGCCCTGAACCATTCAAGGCTGAATAGTTTGATGTGACCTGCGCTGGCCAGGCTCCAGGAAGCGGAGGGAGGCTTTTGTGCCAGGGCTTTGAGGGTGTTCCTTCTTTGTCCTTCCTACCGGACGCGTCCACCGCTTCAGCCTCTAATGAGCCACCGCTCTGAATTCCAGCTGCAAGGCCTGGCTCTGTGTGTAATCCACCTCAAGAGGCCGAGGGAGAAATGAACTCTAAGTTTAGGGCCGCTGAAATTTACTTTGTTTTGGGGACTTTGGGGGGACTTTTCAGGACCTTTCCCTGATTTTGGGAAAATTGGATAGCAGCGAATTAGCTGTAACTCAACCTGATTGACTTGATGGGGACCACCTGTTATTCAAAGTACAACCTCAGAGTGTTGATTTATTATTTTATTTTATTTTATTATTTTATTTTATTTTATTATTTTATTATTTTATTTTATTTTATTTTATTATTTTATTTATATTATTTTATTTTATTTTATTTTATTATTTCATTTTATTTTTTATTATTTTATTTTATTTTATATTTATTTATTTTATTTTATTTATTTTATTTATTTTCATTTATCATTTTATTTAGTTTTATTTATTTACTTACTTAGTTATATCCCATCTTCATTATTTTTACAAGTAAGATGGCGAACATTTCCCACACATGTTCCTCCTCCTATTTTTCCCACAGCAACAACCCTGTGAGGAGGGTTCGGCTAAGAGAGAGGGACGTGCCCAAAGTCACTCAGCCAGCTTTCAAGGCTAAGGTAGGACTAGAACTCACTGTCTCCTAGTGACTGACCCAAAGTCACACAGTCACCTTTCATGCCTAAGGTGGGACTAGAACTCATAACAAATAAATAAATATAAATAAACTAGCTCTATACCCGTACTTCGCTAAGAAACTATGTGATCGGGCTTAGTTTTGGGGGAGGAAAACAAGGAGGGAAAAAATTGTGCCTCTGCCTACCAGCATCCATCGGTATTCATCTGGCTAGCATCCTGTCAATGTGTGAGAGAGTTGGGGGCTGTTTGGAAACTGAAGCAGTATTTGCTTAGCTCAGCTGTTCTGTACTAAAGCTGGTTGCTGCTGTGAAAGTAAAACTGAAACTGAAACTCCTCTCCTCTGCTTGTGTTTTGCATTTGCAACAGATTTCTTTTCAGGTGGGGAGGGGGGGGTAGAACTCCTTAGCATCAGAGCGTGTTAATAATAATACAGGAAATACTAATGCTCTGAGGGTCATTTTGAAAAATCCTTTCTTAGTGAGCACCTAGAAGCCAAGAGGAACCACAGTGTCAACAGACCATATTCAAAAAGGGGATCAGCCATTTTGCAGGCAAAGGAAAACTAGGACAACCTTTGCGTGCTGGTCCCAAATCTCGGAGGAGCTCTCTGCTAACAATCCGTCAGTGGGCAAAATGCCATCTTAGAAAGGAAGCACCACGGGGAATCTTCTTTAAATAGTGAATTCGGGTAGAAGCTCTTGGGGAACTGATCTCACACAAACCAGGAAATCGGGTGAATTCCTGAAACACTATCATACTGTTGGAAGAAAATATCCTTCTGGGTTCAGTTCCAGGCGGGGAAAAAGACACTGGAAACATGGCGGCTGTTTGGAAAGATGGTTTAATGGTGGACAGGACCATCTGGCTTGGAGCTCCAAAGAGAAAAGGATGATCACCTGATTCAGGATGTTGGGTGAAGGAAAAGCAGAAGAGGGGCAAGATTCTGAGAGACCCTGAGTTATATACCCTCTGTTAGGCCCCACCTTAGTGTTTTCTGTTCCTGGGTAAGAAATGTATCCCATTGGCTGTCAGACTCCCAGGGGTGGGAGGGTCTTAGCTAACTTTGTAGGCTTTGACTGGATCACAGGGCTTCACCTGAGTGCTGGCTGATGCAATCTTCCCAGACCAGGTGGTGAGATGGGTAGAGGGCTTTGTTATGTAGAATACTCTGGCCCAGGCCTTAATGGCCCACCCACTAACAAAGGTGTGTGTGTGGGGGGGGGTGAGCTTCTGCTTCTGAGATGAGTTTATGCTTCTGAGTTTCTACTTCTCTTTTAGGGGATATATTCTGCCTTTTTAAATATATCCTAAAGTATTTCATTTTCCTAGGAAGGAGTGCGTGCTAACTTCCTACAGTACATTGTAGGCTAACGTCCCCAAAGTTGTTTTATAGCAGGGGTGTCCAACCCTGAAGTCCACATGTCTTAAAGTTGCCGAGGTTGGACACTTTGGTTATGTCTCCATGCAGAGCTTGTAGACAACACTCTTGGAACAAATGGACTCTTCATGTTCGTTGAGGAAGTCCCAGCATTATAACTCCTTGTAGGAGGACAACTTGTGATGGAGACCAGCACACTATGAAGCTTGGAACAATTGTCCTTTTATTAGATTGTAAAAGAGATTTTAGTCCCCTTGAGGCTGAGGATGGGGAGGAAGAAGATGGAGAAAGCATTCTGACTAGGTCTTCTGTGGTTGCATAATACCAGGGGCAGTGGGGAGAGAAGAAAAGGGAAGGAAAGGGAAGGGAAGGGAAGGGAAGAGAAGAGAAGAGAAGAGAAGAGAAGAGAAGAGAAAGAAGAGAAGAGAAGAGAAGAGAAGAGAAGAGAAGAGAAGAGAATGTTGAAGTGGTACTCACCTGCTTTCAAGTAGCTGTTGAGCAGAAAAGCTCAATGACTCCTTTACTACCCTTATGCCTTCCGGCTGGGTCCGGGATGTTTCCTGGACAAAGAAGGTCCATGCGGCTGGGTTTGGTCTGCGGGCCGGTCCGGTGGCAGGGTTGGCTGGAAAACCTTCGTGGTCGCCAATTGTTGAAAGGCTGAAAATGCCTTTCTTCCAAGGGTTCTTTTTCCAGCTGGGAGTGCTTTCAGAGTAAGGACACAGACAGAGGCAGCTATTTGAAGCAAGTTTCTTTAATTTCCAGGAAGGCAAGAGATAGCAAGAAGTCTGCTCCTGGGGCTAGCAGCTTTGTGTAATAAACTCCTGATTTTATACCTTTTCTCCTTTGTGTGTGAGTGCTTAAATTCTGAGGGGGGTTCCGTCAGAGGGTAAACTCTGGGTGGTTTGATTGGATTATTAGTTTCATTTTTATATTTGTTTAGTGGCAATCTCCTGTCTGCTATGGGTCTTTTGTCTTATTTGTTTTGCTGATTTGGCATGACCTTTTGTTTGTAAGGGATTTCTTTTTGTTTCCTAATTTTCTTAATTACTTGGCTTTTTGTCTAGGGGGCTTCTTTCAATACCTTTTATTAAATCTCTTTTCCTATGCAAGTTTGTTTTATGGCTGGCCTGGTGTTCCCTTTGGGCTTTTTTCTGCTTGGGTGTCACCACTGTCCTCATGAAGTTCCCTTTCCACAAGAAGATAGTAGAGAAGAGAAGATAGTAGGGGAGAAGAGAAGAGAAGAGAAGAGAAGAGAAGAGAAGAGAAGAGAAGAGAAATCTTATTAGGCTTTAACTTGGCAAAAGCAGACGCCTGTTATAAATTTAATGGCCATTCCTGCATTTGATCTGCCCCTGAGTTATGCCTTAATATTGAGATATACTTAATAAAATGGGCATATATTTATAAGAGCTCTTTGAATGTTACATCTGACTTGAGGCCTAATATGGGTGAATTCATCTATTCATATTTCAGTTTATTCATTCCTAAAAATCTATTTCATCTCTTTTGGCCTAGATTTGCAAGATTAAAAAAAAAAAATGACCCAACCCCAGCTAAAATTCGATTTGGGATTTGATTCAATGATTAAAAGATTATATATATAGTAAAATCTATAAAGAACATTTAATATAAATGTACAGAACAATACAGAAATCTCTAACTTCCCACAAGATATCTTTTATACTGGTGAAGTCAAATAGAATTTTGAATGCTACTGAAGTATAAAACATACCACTATCCTGATGTTAATCATAAATAGAGTTGAATAATAGCCCAGCTTGGCTAAGATCTCTTCACAAATTGTACTAATCTCATTCCAGAGCAAAACAGAAACATCAATCTTTAGATTTTTCAAATATCTGTTTCTCCCAATGGTGTCCAATTTCTTGTAAAGTTGTTTGCTTTTTCACAAAATTGGATGAAATTTGCTAACAGTGCCTCTGTGGAAAGAACAGATTGTACTCAATTCAGACAAATAGGTACACTCACTCCGTGTGCTTATCTTACACACCTTTGAATTTTGAGTTTTAAAAACAACAACAGATATATGCATATTTTTCTTAGCAATAGTAGTGAATAACTGTGTTCTGACCTAAGCTTCCCCCAAAAGCACTAAGCAGACTCTTTGTCCTGTCAAAAACCCTTTTATTAAACGAAGGTGAATTTCTTGCATTCACTTTCAGCCAAAGGCCTGGCAAACAGTCTTTCAAGGGTGTAATTAGGAGCACAAACCTTATCTAACTTGGAGAGCTGCCAAGTAAATATTTTTAAACACAGTGCTGACAAGGAAGGACTCGGCACAGAGCCTCTGAGATTCATAGACAAATCTTCACACTGCTGCAAGGAATGAATTGTTTCCTGAAAAAGCTCCTCCCCTTTTGCTCCTCCTTTAATTCATATGGGAGGGGCCATTCACTGTCCACAGGTAGCTTTACTCTCACGTCGACCCTTTGTAATTGTTCTTTTCTTTTGGCAGCTCTGCGCATGCGCAGGCTGGGAACGGGCTCCAGCTGCTCCTTTGCCTCGCTGCTGTCCAACTCCAAAGGCAGCTAATAACTGCCAGACTGCCCTGGCCCCATCTCTGCCTCTGACGCAGAGCCCTTGTCTGAGTCTTCCTCAGCCTCCAGGACCGGCTCATGTTCCTCCCCAACCGCCTCACTGTCCAACTCTGCTGCCAGCTTCGTTAGCCACCGATGGGCCACAATAATCTGTAACTCGGGTGTCCCAAAGGTGTTTTTTTGAAGAGGCAACTGGACTTCCTTTGTTTTTCCTTGAAGTTGTTTTGCTTCTCATGCAAGGAGCTTCCTCAGTTCTGACTGAACCGAAGAACTGAACTGAAGAAGCTTCTTGGATGAGAAGGGCAATGTCTTCAGGGAAAAACAAAATAAAAATATCCAGTTGCCTCTTCGAAAAAAAAGCACCTTTGGGACAACCATGATCTGGATGACTGAGAATCACTATAGACATTGTCAAGTTTGATTCTGCCTGGATTTTTTTGCTTTATTTTTATTTTTTTGAGATTTGCCCACATCAGCTAGGTGCTCCCACTTGCTTGACTATTAAGAGATGATATATGAAATAGTAATGCATATTCCAGTCAGATCTTTATGGAGATCACAAGCTTAATGCCGGACTCAAATCCTGGAATGAAAAACAGGCTGAAAACAGTCAGCTCATTAGCTTATCAGTCAAAATACTCTCCGCTGATACTAGTAATGATTTTCCGAGATCTGTGCAGGGGGATTGTTAGCTGAGATCTGAGATCCATTTAATGCAGAATGCACAATTCAAGAACCCACCCATCCATCCAATATCCTAGGGACTGCTCTCTGAAAGATTTCAAATTGTAAACGTTATTGGATAAAATGGGGTGGGGAACGAACCCTGTTCAATACCTGCTTAGCCTGCGATTAAATTAATTTGATGTAATATTAATGGAAACGGAATAAAAGCAAGCTTAATTTTTTCCCCCCAACCCATCCGTTATTTGAGTGAGTACAATTCTTGGCCGATTAAATTTCTAGGCCTAGTGCGCCTTAACCATCAGAGCGGTGGTAGTTCACCTTTTCGGCACCGAGTGCCAAAACGGGACCACGCGCCCAGAAAAAAGGGACTGAGTGCTGAAATGTGTGCAGGCCAGTGGTGGTATGCTACTGGTTCAACCTGGTTTGGGTGAACCGGTAGTAAAAATCACTACCGGTTGGCCAAACTGGTAGTAAGAAAAGGCCTCCGATCAGCTGAGAGGAGGAAAAAAATCCTCCGACAATGCACTGAGAGGATAATAGACCAAAAAGCGCAAGGGAGAGTGGGAGGGTCACTCTTAGCTTTTTGTTTCTTCATCCTCTCAGCTGATTGGCTTGTTAGGTGCGTGCACGTATGCGCGATTACCCACCGAACTGGTAGCGACTAAGGTAGGATCCCACTATTGGTGTGTGCGCTGGAAACTGGAAGAGTAGCTCCTGGCATAGACATGCGCACCAACCACCTGGTCTTCCAGCTTCTAAGGCACATGTGTGCGTGAAGACCAGGTGGCCGGCCAGTTTCGAATGCACATGCACTCACTGGGAGCTGCTTTTCTGGTTCCCGGCGCTCCCATGCATGCGAAGACCAGTTGGCCAGTGCGCATATGTGTGCCAGAACCCAGAAGAGCAACGGGTGATGGCTGGTGTGCCCTGAGAGATGGCTCTGTGTGCCACTTCCAGCATGTGTGGCATAGGTTCACCATCACGGCACTAGACCAACCTGGCTCTCATTTGCTAAGGTTAAGTTCTCCTTATTCAACCTGTTGTACTGACTAGCAATTTATGTATTACATTTATACGCTGTTTATTTGCCTATTCAGTGACAGGTATTAAGATTTACACAAATCTTTAGATTTAACTTTTCATTTTAGCCTGGATTTCTATCCCAAACCCTTATAGGTAGTCCTCGACTTACGATCACAATTGAGCCCAAAATTTCTGTTGCTAAGCGAGACAAGGGAGTTTTGCCCCATTTCATGACCTTTCTTGCCACAGTTGTTAAGTGAATCACTGCAATTGCTGAGTTACTAACACAGTTGTTAAATGAATCTGGCTGTGATGACCCGGGGCATGGCACAAAAATAACAAAGTCACCAAAGTAAAATAAATTCCCTTTAATGCCCCCAACTTGACCCCCAATGTCCAATTATCCTCAGCTGGATATCAAACTCTTCCAAAAACAGTCTACGAAGGGCAGAAATACAGTCCGAACCCAAAGTAAAGATAATTAGAAATAAAAAAACCTAGCACAAACCACACTGAAGTAATTAACATGGCAGGCCAAGATGATAAATTGCAGACTTTCAAAGGATAACACAGCACCCACAGTTAGGAGGATGCCAAAATCCAGATAAGCCTTGACAAAGATAATGCATTCTTTGCTTCCAGCAAGGTGCTGTGTGCAAACAGCCTTCTTATATCCTGTTCTCCCAGCTGCAACTAATGAAAGAGATCAGGGCCCTTTTCTCTCCCTTAAGCCATGTTGCTCCCTTCTCCATTCCTCCCTGAGTGCCCTAGGATGAAGAGGGGGTGGCCCTGGGTCTTCCTCTGAATGTCCAGCCAGACTGTGCCCTTCCCCCATTTCTTCTACAGCCACTGGATTCACACTCCCACTCCCTGTCAGCTGCTCAATCTCCCCCTCAGAATCAGACTCCAACAAGGGTGTGACACTGATTTCCCCCTTGCGTTTACTTGTCAGAAGGTCACAAAAGGGGATCACATGACCCTGGAACACTGCAACTGTCATAAGTACATGCCAGTTGCCAAGCATTTGAATTTTAATCATGTAGCCACAAGGAGGCTGCTACAGTCGTAAGTGTGACAAACAGTCATAAACTTTGAATAGTTATTAAATAAACTGTTGTAAGTCAAGAACTTTCTGTATTATTGTTATTCAGTAGCTGCCTGTTATTTCAGCTTATTAATGGTCTTTTTTTTTTTTAAGTGGATGTTGGATTTAAAGAAATTTTCTTTTTAGCACCTGATTTTGAGACTTGCAGCTGTAGGACAACTAATTAATTTGAGAAATTAACCAGTATTTAATCTTCAGAAAAGAAAAAAAAAGCTCACCAATGTGGACCTCTTGTGTGAAATATATTCCCAGAATCAGCTTATGTGACCACTTGATTATTTTTCTTTTACAACAAATTTGCCAACCGCCCAGAGGAGTAACAGGAATGGTAGACACTTAAAAAGAAAAAAGTTCCTCTTTACAAAAACATTACTGTGAAATCCACCCACTTTGAGTTAATTTCTTGCTGACCTCACAGTGATTAATGCAAATTAAATTTCACGCTAATTGGCCTGAGCAGCTTTGCATGCAAACCCAAAATTGGTTTATTTTTTGCTAACAGTGTTAAAAAAGACACTTCTGTTCTTTGCTCAATAAGTTGAATATAAATTGTTATTGGTTTTAGGGCACGCTGATCAAAACCCATTCAGCTCCGAATATGAGGTAGGAAGGACAAAGGAACAGAAAAGAAACTGTGATGAGAATTGGGTAGAGATTGTCTGTCTGTCTGTCTGTCCATTTGCCTTTCCACACACCCCCTTCTGTGTCTCAGTGTTACCGGTAGTCCTCAATTTAGGCTGAAACATTAAATCGGGGGTCTCTAAATTCAGCAACTTTAAGAATTTTGGACTTCAACTCCCAGAATTCCTCCATCCATACCTGTTGTTGGCTTTTTGTGGGCTAGATTCTAGAACAACAGTATTAAGAGCTTCCTGTACCACTTAAACCTTGTTTGAACTATAAACTGCCCCTAGATTTTGGGAAATTCCCACCTTCTTATTTTTCTTTGGTCCTGATTTGCCACTTGATCCCTGATTTGGGGGTCTAGTTTGGACATGTTGCTTGGACGAGGCTCTTGGCACACTCCTTAACCCTATCATCAGGTTTGCTCTCGTTTAAATGCTTGCTGGTTTCTGGGAATTGAGTTCACTCACACATAGGGGAGGTATGTTCACCTTCTTGAGTTACTTATAAATTAATAATGATGGGATTAAAAATCCAAGATTAGTTAGATAGATGATAGATAGATAGATAGATAGATAGATAGATAGATAGATGATAGATAGATAGATAGATAGATAGATAGATAGATAGATAGATAGAGATAGATGATAGATGAATAGATAGATAAGATATAGATACATATATACAGATTATATACAGATTGATAGATATATAAATGGTAAATGGAACAACTTGCCTCCAGAAGCTGTAAATGCTCCAACACTGGAAGTTTTTAAGAAGAGATTTGATAAGCATTTGTCTGAAATGCTATAGGGTTTCCTGCTAAAGTAGGGGGTTGGACTAGAAGACCTCCAAGGTCCCTTCCAACTCTGTTATTCTATTCTATAATTCTAGCCCTATAACCTGCCTCATGGGGTAGAAATCTCTGGTAGGGCTGTTCTGTAGGGCAGTGTTTCTCAACCTTGACAACTTTAAGATGCATGGACTTCCAACTCCCAGAATCCCCCAGGGTTGACTGGGGAATTCTGGGTGTTTAAAGTCCATGCATCTTAAAGTTTCAAGGCTGAGAAACATTGCTGGAGGGAAAGGATAAAGCAATAGCTAATTTAGTCATTTGCTGGCTAGAAAATACAACTTTACCGAAATCTCTCCCTGTGGATGTTGAGAAAAATCAGATCAGAACTCTAAAATTATCTACAGGTAATCCTCGAATTATGACTACAACTGAAACCTCCAAATTTCTGTGGCTAAGCAAGACAGTTGTTAAGTGAGCTATATGCTCCATTTTACGACCTTTCTTGCCACAGTTGTTCAGTAAATCAGTTGTGGCAGTTGTTAAGTTAGTAACACAATTGTTTTTGACATTGACTTTGCTGGTCTGAAAGCCGCAAAAGTGGACTTCAGGACTCTGCCACTGTGATAAATATGAGCCAGTTGCCCAACGTCTGAATTTTGATCATATGACTCTCATGTGAGTTGCTAACATTCATAAGTGTGAAAAATGGCCACATCTTTTTGATCACTAAGAGAATGACTGCAGGTCGAGAACTACCTCTAGTTCAGGGGTCACCAACCTTTTGGACCTCAGGGACCACCAAACTCATAATTTTAAATTCCGCGGACCACTAATATGAATTTTGACTGATGGAGGCTCACTGACGTTGATGAGAAAGTCTGTCCTATGTTCCAGAGCTGCAGTAGTCACAGGACTGGCCCTTTGGTCATCCCAGAGTAGCTGCTCCTCCACCCAGGTGCACCGGCCTGCCATGGACTGGAGGACCTGCTCCAGGATGACCAAAGAGCCAGTCCTGTGACTACTGCAGCTCTGGAATATGGGACCGACTTTCCCACCAAAGTCAGCAAGCCAATCCAGGGCAGATTTCCCTCCCTCGCTGGTGGCTCTACTCAAGGTAAGGTTTGTGCTCGGCTGAAGGGTGAGGGCCAGCGGGTAGGCAGGCCATATGGAAAGCCCAGCCTTGTGTTCCCATGCAGCCTGGATTAATTGCTTTGGGGGGAGTGCTTTGACGGGGGACATTTCTCTGCGGACCGCCAACATTTTCTCGCTGACCACCAGTGGTTCCCCGGCCTGCCGTTTGGTGGCCACTGTTCTAGTTGCTTGATTGAATTTTGCTAAAAATGTAATAATTGCACAAGAACTTGCAAGCAGAAGCTGTAGAAAATGTATGTATATATTTGTTTAAGTAATTCATTGGCAACACTATTATGGACGCCTGTCTCACAAGAAATGACTCTGTGACATCTGCAACAAGACATAAAAACAACAAATATATAAAAACAATGCAGTAACTGGAGTGGGTGGGTAGGAGTGTGCCTGAATTTGCCAGAAGCTAGCCTGTGACTATTATTATAAGTCTCTTTTTTCAATGCTGATATAACTTTAAATAGTCACTAATGAATGGTTGAAAGTGGAGAACTACCTTTATTATTATTCTTGTTAAATTTATTTGCCTATCTCACTATGGGGCTACTCTGTTAGCTTCATAGACAGCCAGTTTGGTGCAGTGGTTGAGGCACCAGGCTAGAAACCAGGAGACTGTGAGTTCTAGTCCCGCATCAGGCATGAAAGCCAGCTGGGTGACTTGGGGCCAATCACCAGGAGACAGTGAATTCTAGTCCCGCCTTAGAATAGAATAGAAATAGAATACCTTTATTGTCATTGCCTTCCATGAATACAATGAAATTTGAAAGCTACTCCAGCACAGTGCCTCAAACACCACATCACAATCACACTACAGAGTATTTAACAACAACAACAATAACAACAACAACAATAATAATAATAAAAATAAAAATCACAAGTGCACTTAGGCATGAAAACTGGCTGGGTGACTTTGAGCCAATCACTAGGACTCTGTAAGTCCTGCCTTCGGCCAGTGGATTGACCTTGGTACAATCTGATATTGATGGGACAACTGAGAACAATGATAATGTTCAGTAGGCAACAACAATAACCCAAATGTAACAGCTTTACTCCTGAACTCTGCCTTACAAATCTAAGAGATGTTTATTTGTCTCTCTCAATTTCAGGAAATATTGTTTAAGTGTAGAGACTTCACCCCGAGTTTCTTAGAAGAAGAACCAAGAGACAGATGTGATGGATAATTGGCAACCCTTTTATTTGACAGGGTACATAACTACAAAACCCTCGGTGCTAGAACACAAAAGGAGAAGTTTCCTTGGATCTTCCAAGGCCTCTTTGCTACCTCGGCCTCAAGGGTGCTTCATTCTTAGTACCGTTTCTTCCCACACTTCATTCTCTTCCGATGCAGAAATTCTCATGTCATCCTCAGTTAAATTGTACGCGATGACTCTGTCATTAGAATTATTCCATGGAGGAGACAACTCCAAGGCCTGCCAACTTCATTAAAAATCTTCCCTTGGAGTTCACGCGTTCAAACCGAACAAACAAACACACTCCGCCTTTGTGGTAGAGAACAAAGCGACTTTTCCTCACTTTTGTTTGATGTCAATCACGTTGGAGATTAAAGCTGCTGTCTTATGTATTCATAGAGGCTTTTTCCCCTGTTCTTCACCCCTCCCGGATCTTTGCAAAGGGTCGTTGTACACACTTCAAAAGGTGTACTCTTTCTTTCTTTCTTTCTTTCTTTCTTTCTTTCTTTCTTTCTTTCTTTCTTTCTTTCTTTCTTTCTTTTTCAATGGAAGGTTAACAATAGCGGTCTCCAAAAGCACCTTTAGGAACCCAACAAAATTTTAGTGGTCTGTATTTTCCCCCGCCCTTTCTGATCACCTGTTCTGAAGATACAAGGTAGCAGATTCTTTTTTTAAAAAAAAAATCAAAATGCAACGGCAATAAGATAACTTTAAAATGCTTCCTCCCTTCCCTGTTTTATTTTATTTTAGTTTTTCAGGAAAAAAAAGGCATTGTGTGATTTTGTCATCATGCCAGACATTTTTTGGCAGAGATAACAAAACTCAAAGAGGCGGGATAGTCAATGTCACACAAATGAGTTTGTTAAATGCATTGTGTATTGACAGCAACAGAATATATCATACCTACTATTCCATTTTTTCCCCCCCTTCCAGGATTGTTATTCTCTGAGTTTGAACATTGATATCAAGCTGCTGTTGCAACACTTGCAGACCTGCTTGTTTAAATTAACTGTTCTGCTTTGCACTTTCCGATGGATCCACAAATTTGATTGCTGTGATGATTCAGGTTTCACACTTCTGCCATCCTGCACTACAGGCTTTTCTCCCCCTGCCTTGCATAAAATTAAATTAAAATGTATGAAACACGGGGTTAATGTATACAAAAACAATTTATATATGGTAAGATGCATATGCTGACATCTATTTTAAGATCAGCTCTGAGAAATAATGCAGGCTGTTAGATTAATTGCAGATTGATATAGTAATGGAATGAATCAAAACACCTGGGAGATGGCATGTCTTGCAAATAGAATGTACTTGCTTTTCAAATAATAAGCATTCTCTTTTGTTGGCCTTTGTGTATGTAATCAAATAGAATAAGGAACAGGAAAGAGCGAGAAAGAAGAAGAGGGAGAGAAAGAGAGAGAAGGAGAAAGAGAAAGAAAGAGGAAGAAAGAGAAAGAAAGTGGGAGAGAGAAGAAAAAAAAGGACTGGTCCAAGTTCAACCAGTTGTTAAGGCGGCAGTCAAAAAAGCCAATGCAATCCTAAACTGCATTAATAGAGGGATACAATTAAGATCAAGGGAGGTACTAATACCATTCTATAAAGTCTTAGTAAGACCACACCTAGAGTACTGCATCCAGTTTTGGTCACCACATTATAAAAAAGATGTTGAGACTCTAGAAATAGTACAGAGAAGAGCAACCAAGATGATTAGGGGACTGGTGGTTAAAACATACAACGAACGGTTGCAGGAACTGGGCCTGGCTAGTCTAGTGAAGAGAAGGACCAAGGGAGACATGATAGCATGATAGTCTTCCAATATTTGAGGGGCTACCACAGAGAGGAGGGGGGTCAAACTGTTTTCCAAAGCACCTGGAGGCCAGACAAGGAACAATGGATGGAAACTGAACAAGGAGAGATTCAACCTGGAAATAAGGAGAAATGTTCTGACAGTGAGAATAATCAATTCAGGGAACAGAAGTTGCCTTCGGAAGTTGTGGGAGCTTCATCACTGGAAGCTTTCAAGAAGAGACTGGACTGCTATCTGCTAGAAATGGTGTAGGGTCTCCTGCTTCAGCAGTGGGGTTGGACTAGATGACTTACAAGGCCCCTTCCAACTCTGTTAAAGGCAGGAACACATAATCACCCGCTTTCTAGCCTGATGTCTTAACCACTAAACCAGACTTGGGCATTTTATAGCTTGAGGGCCACTTCCAGTAAATTCTGGTGGGCAGGGTGTCAGTGGGATAATTTGTTGGGAGTGGGGTGTCAGTGGGGGCTGTGAAGGCATGGCTGATGGTGTGGTGATCCTTCACAACAGTCAAAGTTTCTCCTGTGACCCCTTGGGGAAATTAATTGCCCACTCCTGCACTCCACAAAATTTTGGCAATAATGGAAATAGAATTCTTTATTGGCCAAGTGTGATTGGATGCACAAGGAGTTTGAATTTAGTGCATAATCTCTCAGTGTACATAAAAAATACATTCATCAAGAATCATAAGGTACAAGACTTAGTGATAGTCATAGGACAATAAATAAGCAATCAAAATCATACTAGGAAGCTAAATCAAACAATATAAATTGTAGATATACAAGCAACATGGTTATAGTCACAAGCAGGAAGAGATAGATAAGTGGAAGGATGAGAAGAAGAACAGTAATACAGTCTTAGTAAACAGATTGACAGTGTTGTGGGAATTAGTTGTTTAGCAGAGTGAGGGCATGTGGGGGAAAAAAACTGTCCTTGCATCTAGTTGTTTGGGTGTGCTATAATGCCATTTTGAGGGTAGAAGCTGAAACAACTTATGTCCAGGGATGGGCTGCTGTGGGTTCGGGGGAGCCCCTAGCAAAGATTCTGTGCAGATCGGAGAACCCCCAAATCCCACTCCTGGCTGGCCCCACCCACCCTACCCCACCCTGTCCAGGAATCCCCACGCGGCCTGTTTTGGATGCAGGTAAGCGCAGGGTACGCATGGAGGCTCAGGGAGACTGAAAAACAGGCCTCCCGGAAGTTCGGGAAGGCCAGAAATGGGCCTGTGGGAGGCCATTTTCGCCCTTCCAGAGGTTCAAGAAAAGACTCCGGAGCCCGGGGAGGGCAAAAACAATTCCCTTCCCTGGTGCAGGAGGCCAAATAGGCCACACCCACCATGGCCATGCCCACCCACCAACCAGCCAGGGAACCCTTTGCTAAAAATTTTTAAAGCCCACTTGTGCTTATGTCCGGGATGTGAGGGGTGTGTAGATATTTTCACAGCTCTCTTTTTGACTCGTGCAGTATACAGGTCCTCGACTGAAGGCAGGTGGGTAGCCATTGTTTTTTTCTGCAGTCCTAATTACTCTCTGGAGTCTGTGTCCGTCTTGTTGGGTTGCAGAGCCAAACCAGACCGTTATAGAGGTGCAGATGACAGACTCAATCATTCCTCTGTAGAACTCTGCAGAAATAAATCCTTTTCGTGAAATCAACCTATGTTCAGGAACCTTTTTTTTTCTTTCCTGAACACAACCTTGTGTTTTTTCCTCCCGTTATTTGTCTAAAGAAGTACAACACCCCTTTCTGATTCTTCTCAGACTGAATCTTGGTCCACTTTTGGAAGTTATTTCATTCAAAACATTTGCACCCCCTCCTGCCCTAACGCTAGCTAGAAAATAACCTAATGTGAAACAGAAGGGGGGAAAAAACTAAAAAAAAAACGCAGCATGACGCTTTGGTTAATGCCAAAAATATGCAGTCCTCCACGAGATTTATTGAACCCAATCGTTGTGCCTGTGACAACAAAATTTTAACATGGTTAACTAACAACAAACTTTATTAAAAACTGAGTCACAAAGACCATGAAGTAAAACAGGGGGAAAGAGGGCGAGAGAGAAAGTTGTTGTTAGTTGCAAAGTCTTGTCCAACCCATCACAACCCCATGGACGACGTTCCTCCAGGCCTTCCTGTCCTCTACCATCCTCCGGAGTCGATTTAAGCTCATGCCGACTGCTTCAGTGACTCCACCCAGCCACCTCCTTCTCTGCCGTCCCCTTCTTCTATTGCCCTCAATTGTTCCCAGCAGTAGGCTCTTCTCCAGTGAGTCCTTCCTTCTCATGAGGTGGCCAAAGTCTTGTGTATTGGGTTCGTCTGTGTGTCAGGCTTTGCAGCCGTTTCTGTTTTAAATTTGGTGCTAGCCTCTTGCTTCGTTGGAATGGTTTTTTGCTTCATCCTGATTGGTTGGGAATCTTGGTCTGCGTTTAATTGGTCTTGGAGTTTGCTGAGTTCTGCTTGATTGGTGTTTCTAATATCTTCTGTTTGTTTTGTAGTGTTTTTTTTTTTGTCTTGATTGGCTGGCTACATTGTGTTTCGTGTATTGGGGGCTTTTAGTGTGGCTTGGCTTTGGGTGAAGGGCTGGCTATCGTTTACTAGGAAGCTAGTTTTCATCTGGGTGCCTGGTTGGGGTGTGTTTGAGCTGGAGGTATCGGGGGGATCTGTTTGTGCCCAGGTGTTTGCCTGGCTTCTGGTGTGGTGATTTTTTTGTTTGTGAGTGCAGGCTTCCAAATGATTGACAGTCTGGTGGAATCATCTCTTCTATTCATGCTTTCAGGTCTTTTTTCAATCTCTATGGCTTCTCTGATGATTCTGTGGCTGGGGTTTTCTATAGTGGCTAGGGTTTTGGTACCATTGAAGTTGATGCTATGACCTGTGGCTTCCATGTGTTGGACTAGTGAGGAAGTGTGTTCCTGCTTTTTTACTGCATTTTTGTGTTTATCCAGGTGGGTACTTATTCTTCTATTGGTCTGTCTGATGTATGTGGCAGGGCATATTAGAAACACCAGTACAACTTTAAAAGCACAACTATAATGACATGGGAAAATACCCGAACAAAGCTGATGACCATTTATATAAAAACCCACGAAAACTTAAGAAACACACACACACACACACACACATACACACACACACAAACTTTTTAATGTTCTCTAAATGTAATATGAAATGACAGAAATGTACAACAAAGAAGACCACCATGTTCAATGTTTTTAATGTGTATACAATAAAAATATTATACATAACAAAACTTCTTCAGATGGTGAACCAAACCAAGATTGGTTTTTTAGGTAAGGAATGGCGAAGATCCCCTCCAATAGAGAAAAGACAATATCTGAATATCTAACCCAACTAGACCAACACAGACTCCAGAGAGTAATTAGGACTGCAGAAAAAACAATTACTACCAAGCTGCCTTCCATCGAGGACCTGTATACTGCACGAGTCAAAAAGAGGCTCTGAAAATATCTACAGACCCCTCACATCCCAGACATAAACTGTTTCAACTCCTTCCCTCAAAACGATGCTATAGAGCACTGCACACCAGAACAACTAGACACAGGGACAGGTTTTCCCCGAACGCCATCACTCTGCTAAACAAATAAATCCCTCAGCACTGTCCAACTATTTACAAAGTCTGCAATACTGTCACTATTAATCTTCTCATCACTCCTTATCACCCATCCCCTCCCACTTGTGACTGTATGACTGTAACTTTGTCGCTTGTATCCTTACGATTTATATTGACTGTTTCCTAATATGATTTGATTCCTTATTGTACCCTATGACTATCATTAGGTGTTGTACCTGATGATTCTTGACTCTTGACGAATGTCTCTTTTCTTTTATGTACACTGAGAGCATTTGCACCAAGACAAATTCCTTATGTGTCCAATCACACTTGGCCAATAAAGAATTCTATTCTATTCTATTCTATTCTATTCTATTCTATTCTATTCTATTCTATTCTATTCTATTCTAAATTTATAGCTGACTAGAAAACTTTATATAGGCAGTCCTGAACTTAAAATAATTCATTTAGCGATCTTTCAAAATCACAATGAAAAAAGTGATATATGACCGTTTTCACACTTATGACCTTTGCAGTATCCCGATAGCCACATGATCAAAATTGAGAGGATTGGAAACTTTCTCATATTTATGATGGTTGCAGTGGATGAGCGAAATCCATGGGGGAGCCCGATCAACAACTTCATTACTAACTTAACAACTGCAGTTGATTCACTTAACAATCGGGGCAAGAAAGCTTGTAAAATGGGGAAAAACTCACTTAATGACTATCTTCCTTAGCCACAAAAATTCTGGGCTCAATTCTGGTCCCAAGTCAAGAACAATGTATAAATGTATCGCATAAAATAGGGGCAGGGGAAAAGGAACTTACAGTTTGTGGTTTTGATAAGGAGAAAAAAAAATGGAATAATGGGAAAGAATGATCTTTCTTTGGTAAATCAGAGATACATCCAAGAGCCCAAATATTGCCCAGATTTTGATCAAGTGGCCATATAGAGAAGCTGTAATGGTGAAAAACAGTCATAAATCCCTTCAATCGGTCAGTAAATGAATGGTTGTAAGTCGAGCACTACCTATAATCCTATCAAGTCTTGACAGCTATGGATATAATGATCCTAAGAATAAAGCTCCCAATAATCCCTACGAGGGTTGGACTAGAAGACCTCCTGTTGTGGTCTGCCGGAGGCCTGCAGAGCTGGCAGCAGAGTTGGACAGTGGGGAGGAACGTGGGCCTGTTCTGGAGTTTGGGGAGGACTCGGATGAGGAATCTGTGTCCAACACAAAGATGGGGCCAGGGCCACCTGAGAGTTATGTGCTGACTCCGGAGCCTCCAGAATCTGACATCAGTGAGGCAGAGGAACAGGGGGAGCCTGTTCCCAGTGCGTGCATGCACAGAGCTGCCAGAAGGCAAGAATAGTTAAGACAAAAGGGGTGAGTCGGGAGTAAGGCTTGGAGATGATTACCCCTCCCATAAGGCATAAAGGAGGAGCAAAGGGACATGAGCCTTTGCAGGAAGCAACTTTGTTCCTTCTGGTGGTTTAAACTCTGAAGCTCCATGTTGACTTTGTGCTGTTTGGCCTCGTACAGCTAATTGGCAATTCAGTTGTTGGCAGCATTTCAAGGGAGATAAAGGTGGGTGCTTATCAGCCTTATCCCGAAAAGACTGTGGCAGACTTCTGTTGGACCATTCACAAACTGTTTGGGACTCATTATGGGCTGTGACTGAATGTAATTCACAGTTGTTGAAATAAAAAGAGGATTTTTGGGACTAAGCGTGTGATTGTTACTGTCGGGAAACCTTGGTCCAAACAGTCCCTTCCAACTCTGTTATTCCGTTATGCTAGAAGCGAGGAAGTTCCATTATTTTTCTACTGAAGTCCTCAGGGAGCTAATATGAAGGTTACATCCTAAGGGCCACCTAGGGTCAAAGCAAGCATTTACCTTCCCTTTCTCCAAACCTTTTCCTTCCATGGCCAGTGGGCTACCAGGAAAAGGGGCCAGTTATTTCTGCCCTGAGGTTTGAAGCCTTCTCTTGCAGAAGGCTTTGAAATTAGGCCAGCTGTCCATCTTCAAAAGAGAACAACCAGCATTTTGAAGCAAGTCTGCAAATAGACTGGAAGGCAGGCGAGCTTTTAAAATATCGGAGCCTCCCCATTTTCTACAAGCGGTTGTTTCCAACCTTTCTTCTTAGGCAGTCGGCTGTGTAAGACATTGGCCAACACGTACAACTGGCACATGTGCTTCTATGCCCCTTCCCCATTTCCTTTGTTTCCCTCTCGGTCTATTTTTCTGAATCTGGATGTCATCCCTGATAGCCTCTCTCAGCAGCCTGCCCTGGTAGCATTAATATCTCCTAGATTAAAGAATAACAGAGTTGGAAGGGGCCTTCGAGGTCTTCTAGTCCAACCCCTTGTTCAATGAGGAGATGCTCTACCGTTTCAGACAAATGGTTGTCCAATCTCTTTGTCAACTCATAAAACATTTCTATGCCTGTTTTAGAGTTGCCATAAATGGGAGCCGTGTGGCAGTTTAAAACCAAAAGCGCATTCCATTCTTATCTTGCAAAGATTGTAACTAAGCTACCAGCGTTTCTGCCGGTGAAAATCCCTAATTGGAGAACGTTATTGACTCTCAGCTATGAACATGTTTCATTGGAGAATATGAATTATGATACACCCAGAGGGCTGGGGTGGGAAACAGGGTCATAGGTGATAGTAAATTACATGTCTCAGAATAGGCTGGCTGTCAGGATTCCGGCAGTTGCCCTAATTAAATCATGAGCCTTAAGCTTTTCAAAGAATTTATTAGGAGCGAACATGTTGGCATGACCTGTATCAGTGGTGGATAAACTTTTGGGACTCCCATGCCAAAACCTGTGTGCATGCTCACATGCTCATATGCCAGCACCCAGAAGGCAATGCGCACGGCCCCCACCATGCCCTCTGCACATGCACACGTGATCCCCCCATGCCATGCATCTCTGTGCATGCATGTGTGATGACCCAGAGCATATCAGAAATATAACAAAACCGAAAACGTTAACTAAAAATCCCTTAATGCCTTCAACTTGGCTTCAGTGTTTAATTGTTCACAGTGGAGGAGTAGACTATTTTCAAAATAACATTTCAAGGGAAAGAAACACAGTTCGAATTCAAAGAGACAATAACGAAGCAAAACCCAAAAACAAACCACACTGAATAAAATTCCACGACAGACCAGGATAGATAATTGCCAACTTCTGGAAGATAACCACGTACAGTCCGTTGGAAGAACACCAACCAAGATAAACCTTCTTTAGGAATAAAACACTAATTCGTATCCAGCATCTGTTAGCACGCAGATCCACACTCTTATGCAAATCTCCCACTTGCAACCCATGAAGAGGATCATGGGCCTCTCCTCCCAAGTAGACCACGTTTTATCCTGATCCTCTCCTCCTTGCGTGCCTTAGGATGGAGAGGGGATGGGCCTGGGTCCTCCTCTGACTGCTCAGCCAGCCTCTGCCCCAGCCTCCTTCACCACCTCTGGAGCCATCCTTCCACTCCCTGTTGGCTGTTCCTCCTCTTCCTCAGAGTCAGTCTCGACCAGGGGCATGACACCATGCATGATCCCCCTCTGCGCGACTTGCATCTCTGCACATTTGTGCACGTCTCCCATGTCCCTTGCCTCACCCATGCATGCCAAATACCTAACAATCAGCTGTTGGGCAGGCGGCATGCATGCATGTGCAGTGAGGCTCTTCCAGGTGACCTCTTGCATGCCAGTAGAAGTGGCTCTGCCACTTTCGGCACGCATGCCATACATTCGCCATCACGGACCTATTGAAGCCGATTCAGAGCTTTAGGACAAACTAGAAATTTGAAAATATATTCCCCAAGGAAAAATAAACCATTTCTGTAGTGTTGCCATTAAGTTGACCTGGGTCAGAAACAGGGGTGGGATTCTACCAGTTTGCACCTATTCGCTAGAACCGGTTGTTAACATTCTAAGCAGTTAGAAGGAATTGCTGGCCTAATCCTGTAAGGAAGGCAGGAAGGAAACATTCTGGTGTTGCTTACAGAAACTGCCTCTCAGTTAACCCTTATTACATTCTTGGCAGGACTAGACTTCCTGTCTCTGGAACTTCTCTGGAGTTTTTTCCCACTCCTTTGCTGGTACTTTGCTTGTGTGGAGTGACCATTCAAAGTTACAAAGTCACAAAAAAGTGACTTATGACCCTTTTTCACACTTATGACTGTTGCAGCAGTCCCACAGACATGAGAGGCCAGGCGAGGAGATGCGTGCCTCGATGGGAGTGATATTGAGTTGGCCACGTCCAGCCAATAACATGACCACCAAACCATGTCCATCCAGTCACATGACCACCAAGCCATGCCCACCACCTAAGCCACACCCACAGAACTACTTGTTAAAAATTTTGAATCCCACCCCTGGTCAGAAATCCAGTTAAGTTTCCTGGAGTAACGGAGAGACAACTAGAAAAGGTCTCTGCACAATTGATTTTTTTTTTTACATTTCTATGGAGATTCTCAGACATTAAGGTCATGGTTCTCCCTTTTTTCAAAAGGCAACTGGATTTGTTTTGGTTTTTTTCTTGAAGACATTTTGCTTCTCATTCAAGAAGCTTCATCTTGAAGAAGCTGTCCAAATTCCAGTTGCCTTTTGAAAAAGCACCTTTGGGTTTTTGTACATGGTAACAACCTTCGGTTCTGTGAATATGAGTTTAGTTTGCAGGGCATTGAGTGAACCCGTCTGGCTCAGCACAACAACATGTGAACCCAATTAGTGTCTAAGATTTCCCGCACAATTTAACAAAAACCTTGCATTCCCAGACCAATGGATTCATTTGGAGAATATCCTCAACCAGACTCTAAAGAAGGGGTATTTTTGCTTTCGTGGTGTGGAGACAATAACTTGGTCCTCAACACCAATAAGACCAAAAAACTTATGGTGGCCTATAGAAGGAACAGGTCAGACATCCAGCCCCAAGTGGAGCAAGTGGCCAGTTTTTAAGTTTATGGGTATTACCCTAAAAGAGGACCTGACCTGGGATGCTCATATTGCAGCACTGGTCAAAAGGGCCCAGCAGAGATTATACTACCTAAGACATCTCAGAAAACAACAACTGAATGAGAAACTGCTGGTGACCTTCTACCGCTGCACCATAGAGAGTATCTTAACTTACTGCACCTCTGTATGGTTTGCCAATTGCACAGTGGCAGATAGGAAAGCACTCCAGATGGTTAACATCATTGCCCAGAGGATCATTGGTTGCCCTCTCCCCTCTTTGGAAGAGCTTTAGAGCTCCCGCTGCCTTAAGAAAGGTCAAAACATTCTCAAAAATCCATCTCATCCTGGGAACCCTTTTTTTTGAACTATTACCATCTGGCAGATGGTACAGAATAATAAAAACAAGGACAAATAGGCTGAAAAACAGCTTCTATCCCAGGGCAGTAGCTCTTTTGAGTTTTGCTGTTTAGTGCAGTGTTGGTGCGGTGTCGGGGGGTTCAGTTCTATGTGTGGAGGGTGTAGGATGTGTGTTTGTGTTTATATTCATGGTCATGATGTGCACTGAAGATGGTGTTTGATTTCATTGGACGAGGTGCAAGGACAATAAATTAAACTAAATTAAGAAGACATTAGATCGGAACTTCAAGATATTATGGAAACCGCAGCCTTCATTTTTTACACTTTATTCTCCATTTTTCCAATAGATCACACAGTTTTAAGAATCAGATGTTCATCTATGTATCACAGAGGGGTTACTATAGGGCAAGGGCATCATGCAAACAGCAAAGGACTGGCCTGCGGTCCCTGTGCCAGTGAAAATGGAGTTCTGGACGGCTGCACGTAGTTCTCCTAGTGTTATGTCCTGAGGACTCAAGGAGTTCTCACTCTGGTCCACTCACTTTGTGTGGGCGATATTCCCCCATTCCCATTGGTTGGTTCTCCCCAGCAGCCAGCTATAAAAGCAGGCTGCGGGGTCCAACTGGTTGCTGATTGCTGCGAGCCAGTTCCAGGCTTGGCAAGCACGGTCAGCCCTTTATTTGTAAAATAAAGTACTGTTGCACTCATGCTCTGGTTCAGCCTCTCATTGCTCAAACTTAACACTGGCGACGAGGATGGGATGGCTACCAGATGCACCTTGCAACCGCTGAGTCACTAGCCACCCGATCCGCAGCCCAGAGAGCGATCGGCTGGCGATAAGGAAGCACTGATCCGCAGCCAGAGAGAGCGGTCAGCTAACAAACGAGCGATCAAAAGAGCAAACGCAGATCCGCAGCCAGAGAAAGCGGTCTGAGTCAAAAAGTTAGAAGCGTCTGTAGCCGCTTGTTAGCCCCGCTACAGGGAAAGTGAAGCGCTGCGAGCGCAGCCGCTCTGCATTTGGCGCGAAATTCAAAGCGGGTGTCATTTGAATTTCGAGCCAGTAGGAATCACAGCACAGCGCTGTGAGAGTCACTAACGCCCACTTTTTGGCGCGAATCTAGACACCTCCAACGGCTAGCAGCCAACGTGGTAACCCAGAGAGAGAGAGAGAGGTTAGCAAAAACCTCTCCAGAGCTGATATCACTAGTAACTCACGAGCGCTCGTAGTCCCAGAGAGATTTTTCCGCAGGTAGCCCAGCCGTTCCAGCACCATGAGTTCCAACCCAGTATTCCCAGCGTTTAAACCAGACGAAGAGAAGTGGGAATCGTATAAGAACCGTTTCAATCATTACATCGATGCGGTCGGCCTGGCGGATGCGGAGAGCATCGGAAAAAATCCTATTTCCTAATCTACTGCGGAGCCACCGTTTACGATACCGCCGCAGCACTCGTAGCGCCGAGAGAATTGAAAACGTTCCGTGGTCGAGTTGCTTGAGATCCTCACTAACCACTACGCTCCCAGGCCTTCACAAATCGCCAGGAGGTTCACGTTCCGTATGAGGAAGCAATCAAGTAAGGAGACCATCAATCAATATATGGCCGCCCTCAGAACAGCAGCCCTGCACTGCGGGTTTGGAGCATACCTGGAGGACATGCTCCTCGATCAATTAGTTTGTGGGGTCAAGGATCTCAACCTACAGGCGACTGCTAGCTAAAAAGACCTCAACCTTGCAAGCAGTAGAGGAGGCCCTAGCAGCCGAACTAGCAACGAACTCAGCCACCGAAATTCAGGGCCCAAGTGCCAAGCTAGCATCGTTCCCAGTCCATTCCGAAGAGGTGGAAGCGGAGGAAGCCCACAATGATGAGAACGATGTCCATCGCCTCACCAATGACAGACGGTCGCAGGTAGGGGTCAAACAAGAATACACCGGTCCACCCAAGCACATCACGCTGTGCCTAGCCTGTGGGGATCACATCAAAGGGCCACCTGCAAGTTTAAAGGAGCCGTTTGCAACAACTGCCATAAGAGGGGGCACATCGCGAGAGTCTGTCAAGCCCCCAAAGCGCTGCACACAGACCCCGTCCTCGCACTCGGGACCACAGAGGCAAGTATTAAACTGTCGCACGCACCGCCTTGCCAGGCATACTTGCCACACTGTTAGTAAAATTTCTCTCTCCGTTTCCCTAGAAGGTAAACCGTGCCACATGGAGGTGGACACAGGGTCAGCGCTCTCAATAATCTCGTGGAACACCCTCAAGAGACTCCACCCCAGCATATCTACTACCCGGCTTCAGAGATGCCAGTTCGGTCTGAAGGACTACCAGGGAAGGCCATTCCCGTGATCGGCAGAGGCAAGTTCTTTGTCAGTTTTAGAGCTTTTAAAGGCCACCTACCTCTAGTGGTAGTTAACGGCAATCTACCCACCTTATTGGGGCTTGATTGGTTTCCCCACCTCGGCCTAGGGTTAACAGGAGTCCATGCTGTCTCAACCTCAGACACTGACTCCTTATTCGCTGACTACGCAGATGTGTTCAGCGAGGAGCTGGGGTGTTATAATGGAACCCCATCTCATTCACCGTTGACCCCCAGGCAGTCCCAATCAGATTAAAACCACGTAGAGTTCCATTTGCTATTCGACCAAAATTAGACGCTGAATTGGATAAACTACTAAAACAAGGGGTCATTGAGCCAACAGATTTCGCCAAGTGGGAGACGCCCATTGTCACACCCTCAAAAAGATGGTAGCCTGAGAATTTGCTCGGACTACAAGACAACAATCAATAAATATTTACAAGTTAGCGCCTACCCTGTGCCCGTCATTCAGCACTTATTGCACACATTCGAACCGGGCAGTATTTTTGCTAAATTGGACATGTCTCAAGCATATCAACAGTTCCCTGTTGATAACCAAACAGCGGAACTTCAGACCATCGTCACTCACAGGGGTGCCTTCCGATGCAAGCGTCTCCAATTTGGCGTAAGTGTTGCCCGGGTATTTTTCAGTCCCTCATGGAGCGGATTTTACAGGGCCTCCCTGGTGTAGTACCCTACTTCGACGACATCTTGGTCTCGGCCAGGGACAGACCCCAACTCTTCCAGAGAGTGCGAGCAGTGTTAGAGAGGTTCAGACAGCATGGCCTCAAGTTAAAAAAAAAAAATGCGCCATTGCCACTAGACAGGTGGACTTTCTGGGTTATAAAATTGACACCTCTGGCATTCACCCCCTGGAGTCCAAGGTCAGGGCGATCCACGAAGCTCCCACACCGACCTCCAAAATGGAGCTACAAGCTTTCTTGGGGCTCCTAAACTTTATGCATCCTTCTTGCCCCATAAAGCCTCAGTAGCCGAACCCCTACACAGATTACTAGACAAAAAGTCACCGTGGCACTGGGGGCACAAAGAAGACCAGGCGTTCAACGCCGTCAAATCACTACTTACGTCAGAGGCAGTGCTCATCCAATTCGACCCCAACCTTCCTTTAGTACTGGCAGCAGACGCATCCCCTTTTGGAATTGGGGCGGTCCTTAGTCACCGACTCGCCAATGGCTCCGAGGCCCCCATCGCTTTTTTTCTCAGGGACGCCTCGGCCACGGAGCGAAATTACAGCCAAATAGACAAGGAAGCCCTAGCAGCTGTTGCAGCCGTGAAAAGTTTCACGAATTCCTTTTGGCCACTTCTTGAACTGGTCACCGACCATAAGCCCCTCCTGGGCCTACTGGCCGGCGACAAACAGACACCTCAAGTCCTCTCCCCTCGGATGACAAGGTGGACACTTTTCCTAGCGGCCTACTCATACAAACTTATCCACCGCCCGGGCAAAACTCTATCACGCTGACGCGCTCAGTCGCTGCCCCTTACCTGCTCCGGCTGAAGACCCAGCTCCTGTCAATGCCATTTTTGAAATCACCCAGTTGGACCTGCCCATCACCGCCCTTGACATCGCCGCCAAAACCAAGGCAGACCAAGCGCTCGCTCAGGTGCTCGACTGGGTGAGGAGGGGTGGCCGGGAGGCAACGTTGATAACAAATTCGCACCCTTTAAGACTCGCATGCAGGAGCTGTCCAGTTTGCAGGGTTGTCTACTGTGGGGCACTCGAGTGGTCATTCCGACCTCACTACGTACCCGAGTCCTGGAGGCGTTGCACGAGGACACCCGGCATTGTGAGAATGAAGGCGTTGGCACGCAGCTACGTGTGGTGGCGGGTCTAGACGAGGACATTGTCAATTGGGTAAGTTCCTGCAGCATTTGCCAGGAATCCCGTCCTGCTCCCCCCATCGCCACCCCTACCAGATGGGAGAGTGCCAGCGCCCTTGGTCTAGAATCCATATCGATCTGGCGGCCCGTGCATGGAAAGATGTTCCTAGTGGTCGTGGACGCCTATTCCAAATGGATAGATGTGGCACAGCTATCCACGACCACCACACTAGCAATCACCAACGTGTTAACGCCGCCTGTTCACACATGGACTACCCGACTCCTTGGTCTCCGATAATGGCCCACAGTTCGCATCAGTAGAATTCAGCCGTTTTGCAGCCAACCTAGGCATCCGCACATTTTCACAGCCCCATTTCACCCTGCGAGTAATGGGTTGGCTGAAAGGGCCGTCAGGACCACCAAAGAGGCCCTCGCTAGGTTTGGCAGAGATGACTGGCACCACAAACTCTCACGGTTCCTGATGAGCCAGCACTCAACCCCTGTGCAGTCACCAATAAGTCCCCAGCGGAACTTCTGATGGGCGGCGCCTGAGGACTGTATTAGATAGACTGCACCCACAATACTGCCCTGACTCTCCCCTCGCTTCCATTTCGGGGTTAGACATTTTATGTTACAGGAGCCGATATTTGCAAGGAATTTCGCTGGGGACCCACTTTGGATTCGGGCGAGGTCATGGCCACCGGGCCGAGATCGTATAGAGTCAGGCTGGAGGATGGTCGCGTCTGGAGGAGACACATAGACCAACTCAGAAGGCGCCTCAGCAACCTCGCAAACAAGAATCCAGAGTCTCCAGTCGAAAGGGAACCGTCTCATCCACCGCCCAGCCACATATCGCACCCAGCGACCAGTCTGTGCCTGCGGTCGTTCCGGTCAGCCCAAACTCGGACAACAGCGCCCAGAGAGTTGACCTACCAGATCCAACCCACGAGAGCTCGACCCCAGAAACCAACCCGGTGGTTTCCGAGGATGCCCAGTCCAGAGAGAGTATTGGCGACACTATGCCAGCTCAACCGTCACAGACTGATACCGAACAGACAGACAATGTTCCCGAGTTGCGCCGCTCCGGCGCAACACAAACCCCCATCTACCTCAAGGACTATGCGTGTTCGCATCTGGGGGAAGGGGTGTTATGTCCTGAGGACTCAAGGAGTTCTCACTCTGGTCCACTCACTTTGTGTGGGCGATATTCCCCCATTCCCATTGGTTGGTTCTCCCCAGCAGCCAGCTATAAAAGCAGGCTGCGGGGTCCAACTGGTTGCTGATTGCTGCGAGCCAGTTCCAGGCTTGGCAAGCATGGTCAGCCCTTTATTTGTAAAATAAAGTACTGTTGCACTCATGCTCTGGTTCAGCCTCTCATTGCTCAAACTTAACACCTAGGTTCCGTTTTTGGTCAGGATGGCCTCCTGCAACCTTCTGCCATCAAAAACGGAGCTCAGTGGGCTGCGCCCGTGTCCCTCGGTCCTTATTTTCACCCATGACAACCTCCTGCAGCCTGCTGCCAGCTAAAATGGAGCTCAGGGGGGCTGCGGGTGCCCCCGGGCCCTGTTTTCAGACGCAATGTCCTCCTGCAGCACTCTGCCAGCAAAAACAGAGCTCGGGGAACCACGCACAGTTCCCCGTTTTTGCTGGCAGAGGGCTGCAGGAGGCCCTCCTGAGCTCTGTTTCCACTGGCAGAGGGCTAGCAAAACAAACTAAAAACAAAACAAAAATGTTTCCCCGTTTGCATTTGAGCGTGCAAGAAGGGGTCAGGAAAGGAGAAAGGGAAAGAGGAAAGACAAAGAAAAAGATGGGAAGGTAGGAAGAGAGGAAGGCAGGAGGAAGAAGGAAAGAGGGGAAGGAAGAAGGAAGGAGAATGAAAAAGGAAGAAAAAAGGGAAGGAAGGAAGGGGAAGGAGGGAGGGAAGGAAGGAAGGAAGGAAGGAAGGAAGGAAGGAAGGAAGGAAGGAAGGAAGGAAGGAAAGAGATTATAATAAGAATGAGGGAGGGTGTGAGGGAAATCCTGCCTTAGCACTTGGCCACCACAGGTGCCCCTGACATGAGTGACGTTGAACTGGCCATGGTCCCCCAGCCCACCCCCCCACAAGGTCAAACACAACCCTCAATGAAATCAAGTTTGACAAATCAAAGTATAGGACAAATCCTGCTATAGGAACCACAAATGCACACTCAACTTATTTGGACAAAAGCTGAAAGGGAGTGAAGACACTGCTCCCATTTCCCCTGGCAAGTTTGCAAGATGAGGCTGGGTTGGGAATCCTCTTGAGACCCCAACACACCGTTTCAGTTAAGCCACTGCAGAATTTTTATTTTTATTGAAATTTCTCTTAGTAAATTTTCAATGGAAGCACGATGAGTGAAGGCAGCTCTAGTTCCCCGCCGCCCCACACCATTTTATATTCCTGGACTGCAACCAAGCTTTCTGCTCCCAAACATTTATTAAGGATGATAACAGTTCTTCAAAAACTAGGGTTCAACTCTGGGCTGGTCCTAAAGGATGAGGCTAATCCTATTTACAAAAGATGTAATTTTTGTGAGAAGCAGATAACAAAGTCAATGAGATAATCTCTTTGAGTCAGAAGAATTTGCTGCCACAAAGAGGCTTAAAAAGCTGCTGAGCTAAGAGTTTAATTTTAAGAGATGGCAAACTTCTCATAAAAGTGCCTCAAATTCGCCCAAAACCCAGGACTCTCCACGGGGGTGATGAAAAATGACCAAAATGGCGGCCATGACTGTATGAAGCCCCATCCCCCTTTTTACATGCAGCTCCATCTTGCTTTTTCTCTTGAAGAAGAAATAAAGACACTCGAAGAAAAATATTAGGGGTGATGTAATAACACTCTTCCAATATTTGAAGGGCTGTCACACAGAAGAGGAGATCCATCTGTTCTCCAAAGCACCTGTGGCAACACAAGAAGCAACAGAAGGTAGCCCCCAAAGAGTCTTTTTTTCAAGAAGCAACTGGACTTCCTTGTTTTTCTTTGAAGACGTTTCGCTTCTCATCCAAGAAGCTTCTTCAGCTCTTGGCTGGACGCTGGGGAATGGATGGTGGGAAATGGAAGAAGCTTCTTGGATGAGAAGCGAAACGTCTTCAAAGAAAAACCAGAAAGTCCAGTTGCCTCTTGAAAAATGCATCTTTTTGGCCAGGGTGGGTTGCTGGGGGCTCGCAGGGGCTCAGGAGATCCCCTAGCTAAAACTCTGCGGGGCTCGGAGAGCCCCCAATAACCTCAGAAAGACAAGCAGCGAGGGAAAGCTCTTAATAGGCTTAATTGAACTTCTGGGCGTTCAGCCAAGAGCATTTCACACCTTGTAAAAGTGTGGCAAGCTAGATAAACAATCCACTCAAAGCTTGCGAGGGAGAGCCATTGAGAAAACCAGATAATATAGCCACTCGCCTCCAAAGGGATTAATTCCCAAATAATAAGAATCACGTAACTGACCAGAAACTCCACTAAGACTCAAAGACCCCTCTCACAGTCACTGCTATTACGCCTGGTTTCACCCAGTCTTTTAAGTATTAAATAAACAACTTTTTGGTATATATCTTTTTTTTAGGTAATTAGGGCAGAGAAGCGATGTTGTGCTGGCCACACCCACCAGCCACATGACCACCTAGCCATGGCCATCCAATCACATGACCACCCAACCACATGACCACCCAGCCACGCCCACCCAGCCGCATGACCACCCAGCCATGCCCACCCAGCCAGTCTGTCAGCGTTCCAGCAAGCCACATTCCATGCTGCCACAGTCATTAGGGCAGAGAGCCCCTTGCTAAAAAATGTGAAGCCCACCCCTGCCTTTGGGACCACCATGACCTAGATGACTGAGGATCTCCGTAGACATTTAACAGAGGGAAGCTTATCAGACAGAGACCCAACCTAGAAAACAAGGAGAGAAATGTCTTGTTACTGAGAAGAATTAATCAGTGGAAAGACTTGATTCCAGAAGTTGTGAGCGCTCAATCACTGGAAAGAGTTGAGAAGAAACTGGACAACCCTTTGTCTGGGATGGGATAGGACAGTGATGGCAAACCTTTTTGTGGTGGTGTGCCAAAAGCATGTGCATGCCAGCACTCACAATGCAATGTGTCCTCCCTGCGCATGCTCAGGCAACACCCCCTTACCTGCACTGCGTATGCACATATCTCCCAGCTGATTTTTGGCCTATTTCTTGGCCTCCCGAGGCTGCAGAGGCTTCCTTTGAGCCTCTGGGAGGGCGAAAATGGCCTCAAACAGGCCAAAAATCAACTGGGAGGCATGCGCATGTGCAGTGCAGGTAAGTTTAGCTGGGGCTTGTGTGCCCGTACAAATGGCCCTAGGTCACGTGCCATAGGTTCGCCATCACAGGGATAGGGTCTTTGCTTGAGCAGGGGGTGGACTTGAAGATCTCCAAGGTCCCTTCCAACTCTGTTATTCTGTTATTCTCTTATTGATTGATTGATTGATTTGATTTGTCAATCGCTTAAAGATAATAGGAATAAGTATAAACATGAGTAAGAATACAGGAAATAGGCACAAATAAATGGGGACAATATCACAGGGACGGTAGGCACGATGGTGCACTTATGCACGCCCCCTTACAGACCTTTTAGGAATAGGGTGAGGTCAATATTGGATAGTTTAAGGTTAAAGGAGTGGGACGGTTAGAGGATGTAACAACAGAGTCAGGTAGTGCATTCCAGACAATTCTCCCACAACAATTTTTGTATGTTTTTTTTTTAATTTGGGTTCCCAGAAACGGTGTGTGAAGGTTGTCTATGCAATCTTAGCCTATTCAAGTTCTTTAATATTTATCTGCAAAAGTACATTTTGCAAAGACAATTTAATTGTGATCACTCGATAAAATGCTTTGGTGTTCCAGTCCCTCTTTTGACATTCTTTTGGACATGCACAGTTTTTCTCACTGGTTGTAAACGAATAGGAAGGCCTAGGGAAATATTGTTATCATGGCAACATGTGAAGTCAGGTGTCTCCATGGGCATTCATTGGTCAGTGGCAAATGGGAATTCTTGCAGATAGAGTGAACAGCCCATGTTTAACTATCTGCGTTTCAACACTTCTCCCTCATCTTCTCCCCAATCTCCTTAAGTGCTGTTGTAAGTTATTACAATCCCGTGAGCTGGGGGGAAAAATTGATAAAAGAATATTCCCATTGAACCTGCTTGCTTGAAGTGCTTATTTTGCAGAGCCCTAATCAGGCTTTAAATATTCAGTATACACATCCTTCAAAGTGATAAGAGAGCCCTTCAAACTTCATCTGCAAATTTTCTTACTCTCTCCCCTTATTTTGTGTTTGTTGCATCATTCAGTGTCAGGTGTAAGCAACCAGAACATTTCCAAGAATGGATAAAATAGCTTTCCTTTATTATTGATAACCAGCCTACAACAATCTTTCCTTGGAAAGTGGAAGATATAGACCTAAGGTACTAATAGCAAAGAATATTTGTAGCTCAGGGTTGAAATGGTGCTTTCTGAGCTTGAATATTTTCATGCAGTTGTTTCACTACCCAACTAGGTAACATCATCAGTAGTAGAACAGAATGGGAATTCTATTCTATTCTGTTCCTCTCAGTTCTGTTCCATTCTGTTCTGTTCCGTTCCATTCCATTCCTTAAAGCTCATTATGCTTATTAATGTTTTGAAATACTTCACTTTTTTTTGCAGCTGCAGAGATTTCTCTTACACACAGTTAACATTTTGGGAAGAGGTGAAAGGCTGCAGATGGTGGATTGTTGAAACAGAGCCGCATTTTAGATAGACACAGGGATAAAATGTTCTGGTTCGCTTCACTCCCTTAGGGTTAGGTGGGGCTTAACATAGGTTTAAATGGGTTCAATATGAGTTTAAATGGGTTCAATATGAGAAAACATTGAAAACAAATTCTGTTATGAAAAAAAAGGAAGTGCCAACCAATTCAAACTATTTTGGCCAACAAGCCAACTTGAATGTTGTTACTTCCTCTGCCTGACTCTGTTTGATGAAAAGTCTTCACCCTTTCCCAAGCTTCTAAGGCAGGGGTCGGCAACACCTAGCTCTGGAGCTGCATGTGGCTCTTTCATCCCTTCTTTTGAAGACGTTTTGCTTCTCACCCAAGAAGCTTCTTCAGCTCTGACTGGATGGCGGGGAATAGAAGGATTTACATTCCTTGCAGATAGCTGGTCATTTGCATCCTTTTAGAAAGTCATTGATGCCACTTGGAGGTTTATCTGTGTCCTCCTGGTTCTTGTAGTCTGCATTTTTTTTCCCCTCTGGAAATCCATTCCTCCTCCCGCACCATTCCAAGAGTGTTCATCCCAAATTGTATAGCTAAAAGTCTGTAGAGATTCTCAGTCATCCAGGTCATGGTTATCCCAAAGGCGCCTTTTTCAGGAGGCAACTGGATTTGCTGGGTTTTTTCTTCTTTTGAAACATTTTGCTTCTCATCCAAGAAGCTTCTTCAGCTCTGACTGGATGCTGGGGGAATGGAAGGATTTATATTCCTTGCAGACAGCTGGTCATTTGCATCCTTTCAGAGGGTCATTGAGGCCACTTGGAGGTTTATCTGTGTCCCCAGGGTCACGTGTGTGGTGCAAATGGTTCCTGTAGTCTGCATTATTTTCCCTCTGGAAATCCATTCCTACTCCCACACCATTCCAAGAGTGTTCATCCCAACTTGTACAGCTAAAAGTCTGTACAGATTCTCAGTCATCCAGATCATGGTCGTCCCATGGCCTCAATTGTTGATTGTAAGTTGAGGATTACCTGTTCGTGATAAGCTGGCATGTAAGGATTCCTGCCTTGGCCGGGATGGGTTGGGGTGGGTGGACTAGAAGACCTTCCAGCTCTATGATTCTATGAACGAGATGGTTTTATTTATTAAAACAAAAACCATTTCTGATGGACTAGGATACTGTCTCTATTTATTGCCCTTCACCGATTCTGACATTCCTGCCTCTTCTCTTGGTGTAATTACAACCACCACAAACAAGTTCCCCTTGAAAAAGAGTTAATGTAATAATCAAAAGGAGCTAATCCTTTTCCTTTTCTTGTGTAAAGGAGAGGAAAACTCATCACCAGAAAATGTTATGATAATGCATTACCATGCTGAGTTAATTGTCAATTCTAAGTTACTTAAGTGTAGTTTAATGATATGTGCAGCCATTTATTTTAAACCTTAATTGTTATTAATGGATTGAAAGGGGTGGGGGTGGGGGAATAAGCCAATTTCCTTGCACTTAAAGAAGATCTCAATTAACAGTAAGTGTACAAAGTTCTAAAAATAACCAAACTTTTCTACATGGAAAAAAGTTAAACCTTCATTGGGCGTTTAACTGTGGCAACATTGTATGTCACGTTAAACTATTGGAAAAGTTGCCTGGGCATCAAATAAAAGTTCTGGAGAACTTTCAAGTGATGTGATAGCAATGATCATGTGGTCTTCCTTTTTGTAGGTTTGTAAGATGCTCTTTCAACCATTCTTCAGAGTTGCTAAATATTGTTATACCTTTGTATACTGCACGAGTCAAAAAGAGGGCAGTGAAAATATCTATAGGCTCCTCACATCCCGGACATAAATGTTTCAACTCCTTCCCTCAAAATGATGCTATAGAACACTGCACACCAGAACAACTAGACACAAGAACAGTTTTTTTCCCGAAAGCCATCACTCTGCTAAACAAATACTTCCCTCAACACTGTCCAACTATTTACAAAGTCTGCACTACTATTACTATTAATCTCATTACTCCTTATCACCCATTCCTTTCCACTTGTGACTGCATGACTGTTACTTTGTCGCTTGTATCCTTATGATTTATATTGACTGTTTCCTAGTATGATTTGATTGCTTAATGTACCCTATGACTATCATTAAGTGTTGTACGTCATGATTCTTGACGCTTGACAAATGTATCTTTTCTTTTATGTACACTGAGAGCATTTGCACCAAGACAAATTCCTTGTGTGTCCAATCACACCTGGCCAATAAAGAATTCTATTCTATTCTACTCTACTCTACTCTTCTACTCTACTCTATCCTTCTATTCCATTCCATTCCATTCCATTCCATTACACTCCACTTCATTCTATTCTACTCTATTCTACTCTAATTCTAATTCTAATTCTAATTCTAATTCTAATTCGAATCTCTGCTAATTCTAATTCTATTCTTATCACAAACTGGAGATAAAAATGTCCCTGCAAAAGAATTGACAACTTATCACAGATACCAAATTACTGTAAAGAAGTAAGGAAAATTAAATCCAAATCTATAATTCAGCTTTAGGATGACTGTTCTTGGAGAACTTTATATAACAGGGTGAGGATTTGCACAGGTAATCCTTGACTTAAATCCGTTTGCTTAGTGACTGTTCAAAGTTACAACAGCACTGAAAACAGTGGCTGAAGACAGTTTTTCACACTTACAACCACTTTAGCATCCCCGTGGAAATGTGATTGAAATTCAGACCCTTGGCAACTGGTTCATATTTATTTTTGCGACCTTCTGATAAGCAAAGTCAATGGGGAAGCCAGATTCATTTTACAACCGTGTTACTTACTTATCAACTGTAATGATTCATTTAATAACTGTGGTAAGAAGGGTTGTAAAACGGAGCAAAATTCATGTTCAGAGTATTGCAATGTAAATTCAGCGCCAATGCTCTATCATGCTGCTTCTGAACTGCAGCATTCAATGGTGCCTGGGGTGGATTTTCAACAATATTCCAAAACATTCCACCTTTGCAGCCCAAATCATATAGTTCTTCTGACCCAAACAAGCCTCTTGCCTTGTTACTTAATTTTAAAACAGGCAGTCTCTCAGCTTTAATTACAATTCAGTCCTTTTCTGGGCCCTGATTAGATTATTGCAGCATAAATTCAGCACCAGAAAAGTAAACACAGATGACTGAGGCTTCCTTGAACTTCTTTGTAAACATAGAAAGTCAATTTTACAATACCAGTTGTAGATTTCTCCAACATGGAGCAAACTCAAACAGAAGCAGACATGTTACAGGTTCAGAGTAAAACAGCAACTCAGGAGCTCAGAAACAGACATCAGTTTCACTTTAGTTCAGCAGGCAAGCAAGACACACAGCCGAGGAGAGAAGCAATGTCATTTTCAATAGACAGACTAGGAGCTTAACATAGCTTCAGAGCTGCAGAGCTTAATATATAGAGCCACACCTAGGCTACTTTCAGTTTCAGTTTCCAAACAGTCCTCATTGGCTGACTTAGTTGCTATGCCTACTCATTGGCTGACCTTGTTGCCATGTAATTCCAGTTCATGAATATACTCTGACAATTCACTTAACAACTGTCTCACAGCAAAGACATTTTGGGCTCCCTTGTGGTTGCAAGTCAAGGATTACCTGTAATATTAAACACCGTACTTTCCCTAGTGTAATATTTCTCTTCATCAAATGTAGAAATGCATTATAACTTATCATAAACTGAAACCTGGACCTTGGTTATGAATCCAAAAACTACAAGCAACTCAAATCTTAATCCGCCGTGGTTTAATAAGCTGCGATGCAAGAATAAAATAACGTCTTTCAGTATCACTTTTCATGTAGATTCATAATTAAAAATAAAAACGGAGGAAGAATAACTCAGAGGGATAAACCACAGCATTCTATCCTGCCTTTTGCTATACGATTTCTGAGCCAAGCCTGCAAAACTCAATTTTCTCCATACTATGTTTTGATAATCAAGCGCATCTCCTTTTTGTGACAAAAGATACATCTGGGAAAGAAAGCTTTTTGCTGCCAATCTTGCAATTTTCAAACTTAGCATTTCTAGAAACCACGTAACCTTTCACCAAGAGATAGTAACACCCCCAACTTATAAACAATTGCTGTAAGTTTACCACTCACGTACAAAGACCTCATCGCTGATCTTTGTGAGATGGAAACCAGGAGCAAAATGTTAGTACTGTGTACCATCTTATTTACAGAATTTTGTCTGATTTTCCTAGGGGGTGTGTTTTTAGAAAGGGGGTGCCCACTAATACATGTCCTGTGTGTATACATTCTTCTAAAGGGTCGTCTGCTCCATCATCTAAACACAAGGCATACTCACGAGGCGAACAAATAGGAAAATATTCATCCTTTCTTTACTTTCGGGAGTTAGTTTACTTTACTGATTAGCCCATATAGACCATATCAAAGTGCAGGCTACAGGAACCAGGAGCACTGGGGACACAGATAAACCTCTAAATGGCCTCAGCGACTCTCTAAAAAAGATGCAAATGACCAGCTGTCTGCAAAGAATATAAATCCTTCCATTCCCCACTATCCTGTCAGAGCTGAAGAAGCTTCTTGGATGAGAAGCAAAATGTTTTCAAAAGAAAACCAAGAAAATCCTGTTGCCTCCTGAAAAAGCACCTTGGGACAACCATGATCTGGAGGACTGAGAATCTCTACAGATATCAAAGCGCAGAGAGTTCCAAACACAAATTATTAGTAAAATCCCTTGCTTTACAGAACTTCACAGAGAAACTGAAAAGAAAGTTGGGATTAATGGATTATAGTGGGGCTGCTCTTCAAATTTTGCACTGTCAATTACTTAATTCATTCATTCATTCAAATTTTGCATCATTCATTCATTCATTCATTCATTCATTCATTCATTCATTCATTCATTCATTCATTTGAATTTTGCATTATTCATTCATTCAAATTTTGCATCATTTATTCATTCATTCATTCACCCATCTATTTACATCACCCCTCTCAATACGGCTGCACATAATCACAAAACTGTACAGGTAGTCCTTCACTTACAACAATTAGTTTAGCGAATGGTTCACCATTTGTACCTGAAGTTCACCTTTTGAGCTGTGAACATCAAACTTCAAATGTGAAATTACAACGGCACTGAAAAAAGTGGCTTAGGACCATTTTTCACATTTATGACCGTTGCAGCGTCCCCATGGTCACATGATTTACATTTGGATGCTTGACAGCTGACTCACATTTATGATGGTTGCAGCGGGGTCACCCCCTCTTCATCCTAGGGCACGCAGGGAGGAACGGAGAAGGGAGCAACATGGGTTGTGTGGCTTACAGGGGAGGAAAGGGCCCTGATTCCCTTCATTAGTTGCAGCTGGGAACACAGTGTATAAAAAAGGGAAGCTGCGTGCAGCAAGCTGTTGGGAGCAAACGTGACTTTATCTTGTATCATTGTGGCTTATCTGTATTCCTGGTGTCTTCCCATCTGTGTAAGTTTTGCCATGCTTTCAAATTTGAAATTTCTGCTCCTGCCCTGCCAAACTAATTACTTCAGTTTGGTTTGGTTTGATTTTAAATTACAGTTTGTGTGTACCTTGTTTCGGACTGAATTTTCTACAGTCAAAGGCTGTTCCTGGGAGAATTTTTCTCCAGCCCGAAGGTAACCTGGACATTGGGGGCAAAGTTGGAGATAATAAAGGGACTCTTATTGCTTATCTGACTGTGTTGCCTTTGTGCCACACCCCGGGTCATCACACAGTTCTAATTCAATATTATAGTCAAAGTTCTTCTCCCATAGTTTTTTTGACCGTTTCTTCTTCCATTTTAAATCTCAGGAAATAGTTATATGCTTTTTAAAATCATTTTCTTTTCTGTCCCCTGTATTATTTTGTCAAGTTCTTGTTGTTCCTTGTAAAAGCCATATTTTTGTAGATCCTTTTTATGTCTTGCTGAATCTGCAGATACAGCCACCTGTCTATATCTGTTCCTTGTTGTTTTAAATATTGGTTTGTTTTTAATTTCCCTTGGGCATCTAATAGTTCTTATTAGTTGTACCTTACCATTTTATCTAACTCTAATACATTTGAATATATCTTCTCATCACTCCTTATCACCCATCCCCTCCCACTTGTGACTGTATGACTGTAACTTTGTTGCTTGTATCCTTACGATCTATATTGACTGTTTCCTAGTATGATCTGATTGCTTATTGTTCTATGATCATCATTAAGTGTTGTAACTTACGATTCTTGTCTCTTGACAAATGTCTCTTTTCTTTTATGTATACTGAGAATATTTACACCAAGACAAATTCCTTGTGTGTCCAATCACACTTGGCCAATAAAGAATTTCTATTCTATTCTATTCTATTCTATTCTATTCTATTCTATTCTATTCTATTCTAGTCTACTCTAATCTACTCTTCTCTTCTCTTCTACTGTTCTCTATTGTTCTATTGTATTCTATTCTATTCTATTCTATTCTATTCTATTCTATTCTATTCTATTCTATTCTACTCTTCTCTTCTCTTCTCTTCTCTTCTCTTCTCTCATTCTATTCTATTCCATTCCATTTTCTATTCTATTCTATTCAATCCCTTTTATTCTACATTCTGTGTTTTGTATTGTAAACGTATCATGTTAAGCTTGTTACACAAGCACCACTGCAGAATTAAAAACACTTTATCGTAGGAGCTTCTTTTACTATCCTGGAGTGCAATATACACAGGCAGGGAATTCAAATAATCAATGAATGCCGAGTACAAAAACGTTCAAATGATAAGATTAATCTTGGTTGCCCCCAGATCTCTGCATTTACCTACGCCAAACGAGGTCTAGCGGGCTTCCAAGCATGGGGTTTTTTTTAGTCATTTTAAGCAAACACAGGTTTACCTTCAACCCACCAGAGAACGACAAGGCAAAAAGTAACAAGGCCTCTATGAATGACATTCCAGTAAACATCAAGATGCTAAATATTTAATACGGTGGGTGGGTGGGGAAATCTGAATTAATGCATAACGTTCAGCAAAAAAAACGATGGCTTTTGTTCTTGTGGCTTTGGTGAAGGAAGGAAAAGAGATTTGGGGTTTTTTTACATAAAGGCACCCAAATCAATATTTCACGATAATCAAAACCGAGCTTCATAAAATTCTGTTCCCTGGTCCCCAACATACAAAGCCAGCAAAACAGCTTCCAGGCACAAATTGTGTGTGTGTGTGTGTGTGTGTGTGTGTTTTAATAGTCTAGATGTCACACTGAATGAAGGCTAATCTAGAAAGTATGGATTTTATTATATTAATGTGCTGAAGACTATATCACCTTAATCCTATTACGTTAGCATGTCAGCAGGAACTAGCCGGCACAGGCACTCCTTGAGTTATGACCACAATTGGAACCAGAATTTTGTTTGTAAGTCATGACGGTCATAAGTCGAGGCACTGATGTGACTGGATCCAGTTTTACAACCGTTTTTTTTTCTGCAGCAGCAGCAGCTGTTCAACGAATCCTGCAGTTGTAAGTCTAAATCCATTCTGCTGATTTGCCATTTTTTTTTGCCAGAAACTAGTAGAAAACAATAGAAACCAGTAAAAAAAATATTGCACGTTGTGATCACACAACTAGAGGACGCTGTGATAAGTTGTCAATGTGAACCAAGTGTAGTGTGTTTAAATAGAGGCTTCTAGGGCGATGTTCCTATTGGTTAACAGAAACAACGATATGATTGGTTTGTAACGTTAGTACCTGATTGGCCGCCAATAGCGGCAGGAAGTTTAACTAAATGTCATTGGTTGCGAGCCATGGAGCAGCCACTATAAAAAGGGCTGCTGCTGTTCAACTGCAGTTGAAGTTACTGTTATTATTAAAGAGCTGAATTCAACTGAATTCAACCAAGCATCTAAAATCTGGTCATGTGACTAAGGACGAAGAGGATGGTACAACATTTTATGATGGCTGGGTGTATTGTAAAGCATCCTTTTCGAAGACATTATAATTCGGAACGGTCATTAAATGACCAGAGGTGGGATTCAAATTTTTTACTACTGGTTCTGTGGGTGTGGCTCGGTGGGCGTGGCAGGGGAAGGATACTGCAAAATCGCCATTCCCTCCCCACCCCACTAATCTGCTTTCCAGCTTCATTCTCCTCTGCAGGGCAACCAAAGAAGACCCAGCCAATCAGCTGGGACTTGGGAGCACAGGTGATATTCAGCAGGTTCTGAGCAGTTACCGTTAGCGGAAATTTTGAGTAGTTCAAAGAACCAGCAAATACCACCCTTGACTGGCCCCGCCCCATCTATTTCTCTGGTTCCCGAGTCCCAGCTGATTGGCTGGGTCTTCTTTGGTTGCCCTGCCCACCAAGCCACACCCACAGAATTGGTAGTAAAAAAAATTGAATCCCACCACTACTTGGGAGGCAGAGAATAGATGGGGGCAGGGCCAGTCAGAAGCGGGGTTGGCCGGTTCTCCGAACTACTCAAAATTTCTGCTACTGGTTCTCCAGAACTGCTCAGAACCTGCTGAATACCACCCCTGGTGTACGTGTGTGTGTGTGTGTCCCTTTTGAGAATTCATATTAAATCACTTCTAAGGTTATTTCAACAAGACCATTAGAGCGGGAACCTCATCTCGGAGTGAATTCTGTTCCCGGGGCACTTTTAAACCTGCGTTTTCCTCTCACCTTCCCACAACCCGAACAGAACGCAACAAAAGTTCTTGAAAGCATCCCTCCGGTTTCATGTTTATGGGCAGATACTTTTCTCTGTTTGTGAATGTTCACATGCCCCCCCTTTTTTGGAGTAAGAGTGCAAGGAACAATCTCAATGGTGGGCTTGTCAGAGTCAATGACAAGCAAATACAAGTATTTTTGCTTTTTGTGGCTCATCGTTAGAAGGAAAATATCCTGCAGGGATTCTTTGTTTATTTGTGTCATATACATATTTCGGCTCTGACCTTGTGCTTTCTGTTTCTGTTTTATTGATCAGTTGTCCATCCTTGGCACTGGGCTTGAACTGATACACATATAACCAAGAACTCAAAACTCAGATAAATTTTATTCCTTTCCTCCTTCCCTTCTCTCCTTCCCTTCCCTTCCCTCCCTTCTCTTCCTCCCTTCCTTTTCCTTCCTTTCCCTCTTCCTTTTGTTTTTTCTTTTGCACTCTTTCTTTCCTTTTCCCCTTTCCTTTCCTTTCCACCTCCCCTTCTCTCATCTCCTCCCCTTCCTGTCCTTCTCTCATTTCCTCTCCTCCCTCCCTTTCCTTTCTTTTCCTTCCCTTCTCTTCCCTTCCCTCTTCCTTTCTTTTCCACTCTTCTTTTTCTCTTCCCTTTTTCTCTCCTCTCCTCCCCTTCCTCCCTTTCTTTTCCTTCCTTTTGTTTTTTTCTTTCCCACTCTTCTTTTTCCTTTTCCTTTTTCCTTTATCCCTTCCCCTCTTTTCCAAGTTGATATATAAAAATATCCCTGGGAGGCCCACCCTCATTTGCAAGAGGGATCTTTGTCTGACACAATAATGCCATTTGCTCACATATTTTAGACAGTAGTCAGGATGGCTTCTCTAGCCAATTGGAGTTGATCCCCAAGACTTTTATGCACGGAGCCTGCAACGGTATGTGAAAATGGCCTTGGGAGACAGGAAGACAAGGGAATGACCTGCACTAGGCAGCAAGTAAATTCAAGGCAAATTGTCTATGGAGATTCTCAGTCATCCAGATCATGGTTGTCCCAAAGGTGCTTTTTCAAGAAGCAACTGGACTTTGGTTTTTCTTGGAAGACGTTTCGCTTCTCATCCAAGAAGCTTCTTCAGCTCTGACTGGATGGTGGGGAATGGAAGGATTGATACTCCTTGCAAACATTCAGGTCATTTTCATCCTTTTAGAGAGTCATTGAGGACACTTGGAGGTTTATCTGTGCCAACAGGGTCACCTGAGTGATGCAAATGGGTGTGGAGCCTTCCTTTGGCCAAAACATTATTTTCTGTTTGGGTAAGGTCTCTGTCAGGCAGATTTCTCACTGATCAGTCCGTTTTCTGAGACATGTCCCTGTTCATCTGTGTTGTTTTTCCTGTTTTGTGTGGTTTTTCCCGTCTAAGCTGTAGGGTAGAAAATTTGCCTTTTTCTTACACCTTCTTTATAAATTCTGTGACTTGTTAGAAGTGATTTCAGGTCTTGGAGTATGTGTTTAACTCTCTCGTTCAAAACCTCAGTTGTGAAATCAATCTAATTCTCTCATTCTGCCAACAGAAGTGACCGATGGGTGAGAAAGCTGTCTGACAGAGATCTTACCCAAACAGAAAATAATGTTTTGGCCAAAGGAAGGCCTCACACCCATTTGCACCACTCAGGTGACACTGATATCCTAGATAAACCTCCAGGTGGCCTCAACGGCCCTCTAGAAGGATGCAAAAGACCAGCTGTCTGCAAGGAGCATAAATCCTTCCATTCCCCACTAATCCAGTCAGAGCTGAAGAAGCTTCTTGTATGAGAAGCGAAACATCTTCCAAGAAAAACCAAAGCCCAGTTGCCTTTTGAAAAAAGGACCTGTGGTTCAAGCCAAATATAATCACAATCATCCAGCGCAGTGTTTCTCAACCATGGGAACTTGAAGATGTTTGGACTTGTTGGGTACTGGGGAATTCTGGGAGTTGAAGTCTGTTCCATACTAGCAGGCTTGTAGGCCTGCATTCCTATTGGAAAAGCCGGGCCGTGATTGGACAGAACTAAGTGTTCTGATTGGTTCTTTTTCGGCTGCCGCGATTGGGTAAAACCAAGCGCGGCAAGCTCAAATGCATGTCATAGGCTGCCTAGCCGCAGCCAGCTCTATAAAAGGAGCTGCCTCGGCTGGGAGTCTCGTCTCAGTATCTGGTTTCCTAATAAAGAGCTGTTGTCACTATTTCGAGTCTCGTCTCTCCTTGGGACCCACCGCCCAGACATAACAAAGTCCATGTAAGTTCTCCAGACTGAGAAACACAGTTGTAGAATTTGAAGGAAAAGATGAATGGCCCTTTCAGGAAAAAAAAAAAAAACTTTCCTTTTCAGCAAATGACATAATTGGTGGTTTTGCTTTTCCCATTCAGAAACAGGTAGACCTTGACTTACGACCACAACTGAGCCCAAAGTTTCTATTGTTAAGTGAGACAATTGTTAAGTGAATTTCCCCCCATTTTACGCCTTTTTTCTTGACACATTTGTCAAGAATTGTTGTAAGTCAAGAACCACCTGCACAGTTATTTAGAAGAGTACTTTTTTCAATCGGTGGAACTTTAATACATGTGGACTTCAACTCCCAGAATTCCCCAGCCAGCAATGCTGGCTAGGGAATTCTGGGAGCTGAAGTCCACACAAGTTTTCCAGGTTAAAAAAAACATTGATCTAGAATTTGAAGGAAGAGATGAACGGTCCTTTCAGGGGAAAAAGCTTCCTTTTCTTCAAATGACATAGTTGTGGTTTCATTTTTCCCAACGAGCATTTGTCCCTGGTCATTTCCTTCTATTGGATTAATTTATTGCAGCTTCTCGAAACCAAATATTTTCACTGAGGTTTGGTCGACTTTCACTGAGGTTTGGTCGACTTCCTTGCTGTTTGATAAATTAAAGCACTAGGTAATTCCACAAGCTGTTTGCGGTTCTGTTAATTTTTCTAGTTGCTGCACATTAGAGACCACGCACAGCAATTACCATCAGTAAATCTCCTCAACCTTGACTTCAAAACTCAAACGGCTGCTCGGAGATATAAAAAAAACTAATAATGTGCCCTGCTTGGGAACAGTGAGGGAGCCCAAAGGAAATCATTTCCTTCTTGTAGATGCTGAAAAAGTTCTTGTTGATTTGAATACTATGGATTTTTTTTAAAAAAAAGGACATAAAATATCCGATTACAAAATGGCGGCTTCTATTTGTGAAACCCTTCAGCCTCTTACTGGGATGATGATAATCATTTAGTTTCTTCTACTGGGCCTTCTTTCTACCTCCTTTTTTATCCCCTTGGTGGAAGAACTGAGAGCCAGAAATAAACTTTGCTTCACTTAAATCGTGTGCCGGTATTACAACTAATTGCAGTCCAGGGTGTTAAATGTAAAAGCCATTTTTACATTTCAATATCCCATTTCTCCCCCCAAATCCCAGATATTTGAAGATTGAATTGCTACTCATGACTGGCAGCTTTTGAAATATAACTCCCATTCTTCTTCCTCTTCCTTTCCTTCTCATCTCTTCCTTTTCTTTTCTTTTCTTCCTTTCCTTTCCCTCCCCTCCTCTTTCATTTTTCTTTCTTTTCTTCCTTCCTCCCTCCCTCCCTTCCTTTCTCTTTCTTTCCCTTGCCCTTTCCTCTCTCCTCCCTTCTTTCCTTCCTCTCCCCTTTCTTCCCTTCCTTACTTTTTCCTTTCCTCTCTTCTTTTTCCTTCACTTTTTCCTTCCCTTTCCTTCCCCTCCCTTCCCTTCCGTACTTTTCCCCCTTTCTTCTCTTCTCTTTCCTTCACTTTTTCTCTTCCCTTCCCCTTCCTTCCCTCCCTCCCCTCCCTTTCCTTTCCTTTCCCTTCCCTTCCCTTTTCTCCTCTTCCCTTCCCAATCCACAACTCAAGTCTACAAATGTGCAAAATTTTTCATGAGGAGTATATAAATAAATCTTAAAACTCAGAGCAAACACCTCCATATCTGTTTAGATATGTTCAAAAGTAGTTTTTCATTTGATTTGATAAAAATGTGAATGTATTGAGGGCTGACTAAAGACATCACTGCTAAAAGTCAAAGGCAAGATGACATTCAATGCTATTTCATATATTCCAGTTGGATTTGTCAATGGAGGTGTTGTTTAACATTAGTGACAGCATGTGCAATTCACTATAGCTGAAAACAAGAACTGTCCTTAAGAGATATGGAAGAGTTTTGTTAATGTCCTTACTGTTACTCTCTAAAGATAAGGATTTTTGTCTCCTGCAGGAGATCTAAAAGCCATGGGACACAATCCAACACACTCCCCTTTGGTTTTATCAACGCAACATTTCTGTCCTAAATGCTGGATTAAGTTCCAAAATCATCTCTGGGCTTCATAATTGAGAAGATTTACATCTGGATAAATGTTCAAGAGAGAGACGGAATTAGTTAAGGATGTTTGCCTTGAGAAAGGTGATGGAGACCTCTTGCACAGTGACATGAGGTTACTCTTCAAGTACCTGAATAAAATTTTAAGTGGAAAAAGATCCAGATTCCTGCAACCTGGAGTACCACATTAGAGAGAAAGTACTCCCGTTAACTTTTAAAACACATTAGCGGGCACAGGGGACTTTCAACAAAATCTATCTGAAGTGTGAAAAGGACCAAGACATGGCCACATCCATACTGGAATGGTTTTGTAGACATTTATTGATTGGGTTGCAAAGATAGCATGAAAAGAAAATGCAATTCAAAAAAAGAGAGATAGCAGGGGCACTTTGAAGTGTGTGCTGTGTGGGAGGGAATCTCTGAAGCACTTTATTTGGCTGCAGTTCTGGCAGAAAATGCGATGCAGATTATTATTTTCCAAAGCACCAGAATGCAAGACAAGAAGCAGCGGATGGAAGCTAACCAAGAAGAGAAGCAACCTGGAACTAAGAAGAAACTTCCAAGCAGTGAGAACAATCAACCACTGGAACAAAAGTTGCCTTCGGAAGTTGTGGGAGCTTCATCACTGGAAGCTTTCAAGAAGAGACTGGACTGCCCCCTGTTAGAAATGGTGTAGGGTCTACTGAGCAGGGGGTTGGACACTAGAAGGTGACCTACAAGATCCCTTCCAACTCTACTATTCTGTTTCTGTTTCTGTTTCTATTCTATTCTATTCTATTCTATTCTATTCTATTCTATTCTATTCTATTCTATTCTATTCTATTCTATTCTATTCTGCTCTACTCTATTCTACTCTGTTCTACTCTATTCTGTTTCTATTCTGTTCTACTGTTCTACTCTACTCTACTCTACTCTACTCTACTCTACTCTACTCTACTCTAAATATTCTCTACTATTGCTATCTCAAGTTTGCTGTCTGTTCTCTAGAATGTGGCCCCTCCCTCCTCGGAATCCAGACTACATTCCACCCCATCTACATTTGCCAGCTTGCTTGTCCTCTTCTTGAAACAATCCCTAGAGACCTTCACATCTTCATGGGAAATTCAACCAGGACAGCACTTGCTTGCATTTCGATGACAGCATTTAAAAAACATCAATCACAAAAGACAGGACAGCCTTGCAAAAGCCCATTAAACCGATGAAGTTTTTAAAAAATGACTCTGCTAAGTGTGAAATTTCAGAGAAAATGGCTACCCCATTGTTGACTAAAACAGACAAGAGTTACTTACAAGGGAGGCTAATCCATTTCAACCTGCCAAGTCTATATTTCACATTTGATTATAAACCTAGCACTTGGTAGGGATGGAAAAAATGTTGATGTCAAATCAGGACGTGTCTGCTTTGCCTCTTACCAACAGCTTTGATGAGATTGCTGGGCCTGGAAGAAACTTTAATTTACACTCTACGCCTTTTCTTCCAGTATTAAATCAGCCTCTAGGAAAACATTAACTCAAAAACAAACTAGTTAGTCTGCTCCAGTAGTGGGATTCAAATTGTTTTTACTACCTGTTCTGTGGGTTTGGCTTGGTGGGCGTGGCAGGGGAAGGATACTGTAAAATCTCCATTCCCTCCTCACCCCACTAACCTGCTTTCCAGCTCTGTTCTCCTGTGCAGGGCAACAAAAGAAGACCCGGCTGATCAGGTGGGACTCGGGAGGCAAAGAATGGATGGGGGCAGGGGTGGGATTCAATTTTTTTAACAACTGGTTCTGTGGGTGTGGCTTAGTTGGTGGGCATGGCTTGGTGATCATGTGACCAGGTGGAGGTGGCTTGGTGGTCATGTTATTGGCTGGGTGGGGCCAACTCAATATCACTCACATCGAGGAACTGCCCTGGGATAGAAGCTGTTTTTCAGCCTATTTGTCCTTGTTTTTATTATTCTGTACCATCTGCCAGATGATAATAGTTCAAAAAAAAAAAAATGGATGCCCAGGATGAGATGGATCTTTGAGAATGTTTTGACCTTTCTTAAGGCAGCGGGAGCTCTAAAGCTCTTCCAAAGAGGGGAGGGGGCAGCCCCTGATCTTCTGGGCAATGATGTTAACCCTCTGGAGCTCTGTCCTCTCTGCCACTGTGCAATTGGCAAACCATACAGAGGTGCAGTAAGTTAAAATACCCTCTATGGTGTAGTGGTAGATGGTCACCAGCAGTTTTTCATTCAGTTGTTTTCTGAGAAGTCTCAGGTAGTATAATCTCTGTTGGGCCCTTTTGACCAGTGCTGCAATGTGAGCATCCCAGGTCAGGTCCTCTTTTAGGGTAACAGCCAGAAACTTAAAAATGGCCACTTGCTCCACTCGGGGCTGGATGTCTGACCTGTTCCTTCTATAGGCCACCATAAGCTCCTTGGTCTTATTGGAGTTGAGGACCAAGTTATTGTCTCCACACCACGAAAGCAAAAAAAAACACACCTTCTTTAGAGTCTGGTTGAGGATATTCTCCAAATGAATCCATTGGTCTGGGAATGCAAGGTTTTTGTTAAATTGTGCGGGAAATCTTAGACACTAATTGGGTTCACATGTTGTTGTGCTGAGCCAGATGGGTTCACTCAATGCACTGCAAACTAAACTCATATTCACAGAACCGAAGGTTGTTACCATGTACAAAAACCCAAAGGTGCTTTTTCAAAAGGCAACTGGATTTTGGACAGCTTCTTCAAGGTGAAGCTTCTTGAATGAGAAGCGAAATGTCTTCAAGGAAAAAACCAAAACAAATCCAGTTGCCTTTTGAAAAAAGGGAGAACCATGACCTTAATGTCTGAGAATCTCCATAGAAATATAAAAAAAAAATTGTGCAGAGGCCTTTTCTAGTTGTCTCTCCGTTACTCCAGGAAACTTAACTGGATTTCTGACCAGGGGTGGGATTCAAAATTTTTAACAACTGGTTCTGTGGGCATGGCTTAGGTGGTGGGCATGGCTTGGTGGTCAGGTGACTGGGTGGACATGACTTAGTGGTCATGTGATTGGCTGGGCGTGGCCAACTCAGTATCATTCACATCGAGGAACGCATCTCCTCGCCTGGCCTCTCATGACTGTGGGGATGCTGCAACAGTCGTAAGTGTGAAAAAGGGTCATAAGTCACTTTTTTCAGTGCCATTGTAACTTTGAATGGTCACTCCACACAAGCAAAGTACCAGCAAAGGAGGGAAAAAAACCCTCCAGAGAAGTTCCTGAGACAGGAAGTCTAGTCCTACTAAGAATGTAATAAGGGTTAACGGAGAGGCAGTTTCTGTAAGCAACACCAGAATGTTTCCTTCCTGCCTTCCTTACAGGATTAGGCCAGTATTTTTTTTCTAACAACTGGTTCTCCGAACTGCTTAGAATGTTAACAACCAGTTCTAGGTGCGAACTGGTAGAGCTAGTAGGACAGATGTGTGTTCGTGTTTATTTTCATGGTCATGATGTGCATTGAAGATGGTGCTTGATTTTGTTGTACGAGGTGCAATGAAAATAAAGTTAACTAACTAACTAACTAACTAACTAACTAACTAACTAACTAACTAACTAATGGATATTTGGGGTCAATTGCAGTTGCAAGTTGAGAACTACTTGCAACATAAAGAATGCCTGAAGTAAATGCTTAGAGAGGGACCCATCATTTGTTAACCATTGCTGTAAATAGCCTTTCTTTGTTTGACAATCCACAAGGTGCAATGACCTGAGAAAACCCTCAGGACAATGTCAATCAAGAGCTAGGAGAAGGTCCTGCTGGTAAGAATTTAAGAAGAATTCTTCCAATCAGGCCAAAGGTCTATCTTATCTCCTATTCAAGGCCACTTGGGGACAACCAGATATTTATTCTGCAAGCCCACACACAACTCACAACTTGTTATTACACTGTTGCTCCCTAGCAACAGAACACAAGCTATGGCAGATTTCAAATGGATAGAAACAGCCATTGAGTCAACATAAATTTTAGTCCAATGCAGATTATCTTCACATGGGGCACAGAAGGACCTTGCTTTCAATCAAGCAGAATGAAGCTGGAAGAGACCTTGGAGGTCTTCTACTCCAACCCCCTCCTCAATCAGGAGACCCTGTCCAATTTGACACAAGTGGCTGTCCAGTCTCTTCTTATAAACCTCCAGTGATGAAGCACCCACAGCCTCTGAAGGCAAGCTGTTCTACTGGTTAATTGTTCTCATTGGTAGGAAATTTCTTCTTAGTTTAGGTTGCTTCTCTTTTTCATTAGTTTCAGAGTAGAGTAGAGTGGAGTGGAGTGGCGTGGAGTAGAGTAGAGTAGAGTAGAGTAGAGTAGAGTAGAGTAGAGTAGAGTAGAGTAATTACACTCTATTCTAAATGGAATGGAATAGAATAGAATAGAATAGAATAGAATAGAATAGAATAGAATAGAATAGAATAGAATAGAATAGAAGCTAGGAAGTATCTTGGAGGTCTTCTAGCCCAACCTTGTACTAGTGACTCTGTACAATTAGAAACAATTTGTCTGTCCAGTCTATTCTTTCAGAGATGAAGCACTCAACCTTCTAAAGCAGTGGTCACCAACTGGTGGGCCAGGAACTACTGGTGGTCCTCGAGAAATTTTGGTGGTCCTCAGAGAGGACCAAGCACTCCCCCCAAAGCAATTAATCTAGGCTGCGTTGGAACTCAAGGCTGCGCCACCCACATGGCCCACCCACCCACTAGCCCCCATCCTTTGGCCGAGTGCAAACCTTACTTTGAGTAGAGCCATACGAGCAGGAACTGGAAGGTAAGACCAATGGTAGGGGAGGAAAATCTGCCCTGGGGTGGCTTGCTGACATTGGTGGGAAAGTCAGTTTCATATTCCAGAGCTGCAATAGTCACAGGACTGGCCCTTCGGTCATCCTGGAGCAGCTCTTCCAGTCCATCGTAGGCTGGTGCACATGGGTAGAGGAGCAGCTGCTCCGGGATGACCAAAGGGCCAGTCCTGTGACTACTGCAGCTCTGGAATATGGGACTGTCTTTCCCACCAACGTCAGCAAGCCACGGTCAGCCAAAATTCATTTTAGTGGTCTGCAGGATTTAAAATTATGAGTTTGGTGGTCCCTGAGGTCCAAAAGGTTGGCGACCTCTGTTCTAAAGGCAAGATCTTCCACTGGTTTTTTCAGGACTACTTCTAACACTGTGGACCGTAACAACTCCAGCAGAGTAGTTGTATTAAGCAGAGATAAAAATGAAGGATATAGCAGAGCTTTAGCTGTGCCAGCTTCTACTTAGGTTACAACCATAATTGAGCCCAAAATCCATGTTGCGAATTGAAACATATGTTAAGCAAGTTTTGTCCTATTTTACAACTTTTCTTGTCCCGGTTGTTAAGTGAATCATTGTACTTTGTTAAGTTAGGAATGTGGTTGTTAAGTGAATCCAGCTTCACCATGGACTTTGGCTTGTCAGAAGGTCGCAAAAGCGGATCAGGTGACTCCAGGACACTGCAACCATCATAAATATGAGTCAGTTGCCAAGCACCTGAATTTTGATCATGCTGAAAGGGTGATCATAAAGGTTGTAAGCCCCTTTTTTCAGTGCCATTATAACTTTGAACAGTCACTAAATGAACCATTGTAAGGCAAGGACTATCTGTGCATGGGAATTCTGTGCAATACAGGTTGTCTTCAACTTACAACCACTTACACCCAATTATTACATTAAACAAGAGGAAAACCTTCTATGCACCAATTCCACCAACGCTTTTTACAATTTTGTAAACAACAAACTAAAAGACTCAAGGTCCATCCCACCCCTGATAGGACCTAATGGTAAAGACTGCAACGATGACACCATTAAAGCCAACATTTTTAACGCATTCTTTGGCTCAGTATTTGTAAATAGAAATGGATCATGCCCAGTATTTCCTAGCCGAACCACAGACAACTACAATGATCTAATACATATCGATTTTACAGAAGACAATGTTGAAAAAGCACTATGCAATCAAAAACCATCTCTATCTACTGGACCGGATGGAATATGTGCCTACTTCTTAAAAAAGCTATCCACTGCCATAGCTGAACCTCTAAGCATAATCTTTGAAAAGTCTTTCAGGACCAGCTCCTTGCCTAACCGATGGTCACAGGCCATGGTCATCCCCATCTTCAAAAAGGGAGACCCCAGCCTAGTTGAAAATTACAGACCAATCTCCTGCTGCGCAACCTGTAAAGTCATGGAATCAATTATTAACCAATCCATTATCCTCCACTTAGAGACAAACAACCTACTCTCCAATAAACAATTTGGTTTAAGGAAAAAAACTATCCTGTGATCTGCAACTCTTACACTGCAAAAACATATGGACTACACAACTTGATCAGGGCAAAACAATAGACGCAATCTACATAGACTTCTGTAAAGCCTTTGATTCAGTGGTACACGACAAACTACTACTAAAAATAAAATCCTATGCTATCTCTGGACACCTGCATAACTGGATAGAAGCATTCCTGTCAAACAGACAACAAATGGTCAAAATTGAGAGTGCCCTATCAAATTCTGTACCTGTCAATGGTGGTGTCCCCCAAGGCAGTGTTCTAGGACCAACTCTCTTCATACTCTACATAAATGACCTCTGTGATCATATTAAGAGCAACTGCGTTCTTTTCACTGATGATGTAAAGCTGTTCCATACCACAGACAATACTGCTACCCTTCAAAAAGACCTCAACTATGTATCAGAATGGTCAAACAAGTGGCAACTTCAAATCTCAACAAATAAATGCTCTGTCCTACATATTGGCAAAAAAAAATCAGAAAATAAAATACAAGCTGAATAGTCAAGATCTTGTTGATGATCCAAGCTCTGTAAAGGACCTTTGAATACTCATCTCTAATGATCTAAGTGCTAGAGTCCACTGTAACTACATAGCCAAAAAGGCATTAAGAGTTGTTAACCTAATCCTACATAGCTTTTTCTCTGGTAATATCACACTACTAACTAGAGCATACAAAACATTTGCTAGACCAATACTTGAATACAGCTCATCAGTCTGTAACCCACATTACGTATCTGATATTAGCACAGTTGAGAAAGTCCAGAAATATTTCACAAGAAGAGTTCTCTACTCCTCTACTCATTGCAGAATGCCTTATGCCACCAGACTTGAAATTCTAGACCTAGAAAACCTTGAATTATGCCGTCTTTGGTCTGATCTAAGAATGGTATATAAAATCATACATTGCAATGTCCTACCTGTCAATGAATATTCAGCTTCAACCATAACAACACAAGAGCACACAATAGATACAAACTCAAGGTTAACCACACCAAACTTGATTGCAGGAAATACGACTTCAGCAACAGAGTGGTCAATGTCTGGAATACTCTACCTGACTCTGTGGTTTCTTCCCCAAACCCCCAAAACTTTAACCTTAGACTGTCTATTATTGACCTCACCTCTTTCCTAAGAGGTCTGTAGGGGGCGTGCATAAGCACCAACGTGCCTACCATCCCTGTCCTATTGTTTCTTTTATTTTTCTTATATGTACCCATTTCATGTATTCATAACTATGTATATACTTATACTTATTATTTTGTAAGCAACTGACAAATCAAATAAATAAAAATAAAATAAAATAAATAAAGTAGAAGTTTCTCTTTGTCTTCACCTGGAAATGGTGGGCATGTCAGATGCCCACATCCATGTGAAACGGATTCTCAGTTGTTGTTACCTGAAAGATGAGCTCTTTCCTAATCCTAAGGATTTAAGAATTCTCCTTCTGGATGAGGAATGTCAAAATGTAAAGATTTCTTTCATTTCCTCCCTCTGGCATGTACCAACTGAAAAAATGACACATGATTAAAAAAAAAAAGGTAGTTCTCACTGACTAAGAAGATTGGTGGAAAAGAAAGGCATGGGGGTTACAAGAATTCAAGCAATTGAACCATTCCTCATTCTACAACCCACATATTTCAAAAGATGTTAAAGTGGAAATTTCTTTATGATCTTCTTAACTTCACTTCTGTGAACTAATACCACTCTGTAAAGCCTTAGTAAGACCACACCTAGAGTATTGCATCCAGTTTTGGTCTCCACACTATAAAAAAGATGTTGAGACTCTAGAAAGTACAGAGAAGAGCAACCAGGATGATTAGAGGACTGGAGGCCAAAACATATGAAGAACAATTGCAGTTGCTTGGCTAGTCTAATAAAGAGAAGGACCAGGGGAGACATGATAGCGGTCTTCCAATATTTGAGGGGCTGCCCCAGAGAGGAGAAAGGGGTCAAGCTATTTTCTAAAGTGCCTGTAGGCTAGACAAGGTATAATGGATGGAAACTGAACAAGGAGGGATTTAACTTGGAAATAAGGAGAAACTTTCTAACAGTGAGAACAATCAACCAATGGAACAGCTGTGCCTTCAGAAGTTGTGGGAGTGCCATCACTTGAGACCTTCAAGAAGAAGAGATTGAATTTATGGTGGGTTTTCTCACAGATAGTTCTTTCAGCTGTTGAATATTTATCAGTCTGGATGCAAACCCTTCCCTTCCTACTTTCGTTCTCTTCCTTCCTCCTTCCTCTCTCCCTCTTTCTTCCCTTCCCTTCTTTGACCCTTCCTTCCTTCCTTCCTTCCTTCCTTCCTTCCTTCCTTCCTTCCTTCCTTCCTTCCTTCCTTCCTTCCTTCCTTCCTTCCTTTCCTCCCTCCCTTTTCTAGATTATTTTCAATTTTCTCCTAATCTGGGCCAATGACCCAGTCACCAGGAATTTATTTCCATAATTCCCAGTTACCCAGCCCACATTCAACTTAATATGATTGCTTTCAAAACGGCTCTCAGGGTGGCTATTTGATCACAGAAAATCTTTACTAATTAGCTTTATGTTAATAAGGAGAAACTGATTATACCTGGAGGCTATAGCAATACCGTTAGCTCTTCCATCCATCATAGACATCATATTTCATGCTCTGTGCAGTGTGTATTAACGACAAAAGCACCAAACAGCAAGTGACATTTTCATGGCCTTCTTTTTATGATAATGTTGCACTTACCAGCTTCCTACTGTCAAGTTTTCTCTGGCATCTGCTTCTAATAAACCTTCCTGTATCCAAATTTCCTTTTGGGAATTTGTAAAGGAACTCAGATGTTTGTAACAAAGAAGCGAGGGCTCTACAAGCTGCACATTTATGAAATTGCAAACAAGGATAATGAGATGAGTTTGAACCAAGCATGCACATTTTTCTCTAGTTTTTGGAAAGTTGGTTGATCTCACATGTTAAAAGCCACCTGCACGTAGAGTTGCAAAGTCAGAGGAGGGGCACTTTAGAGAAAGACCAAAATCATTCTTATTTCTTCTGTGCCCCATACATATGAACAGAGAATTCAAGAATTTTAGCATTGTGATGACTAGATCTCTAATTATTACAGAAATATTGTGCATTTTACTGTTACATTTATCCATCTATCTATCTATCTATCTATCTATCTATCTATCTATCTATCTATCTATCTATCTATCTATCATCTATCTATGAAAATATCTACAGACCCCTCACATCCTGGACATAAACTGTTTTAACTCCTTCCCTCAAAACAATGCTATAGAGCACTGCACACCAGAACAACTAGACACAAGGACAGTTTTCCCCCTGAATGCCATCACTCTGCTAAACAACTAATTCCCACAATACTGTCAACTTATTTACTAAGACTGTATTTCTATTCTTCTTCTCATCCTTCCTAGTACCTATCTGTGACTATAACCATGGTGCTTGTATCTCTACAATTTATATTGCTTTGTTTGTTTCCTAGTATGATCTGATTGCTTATTAGTAACCTATGACTATCACTAAGTGTTGTATCTTACAATTTTTGAGGAATGTATTTTATTTTTTCTTTATGTCCACTGAGAGCCTATGCACCAAAAACAAATTCCTTGTGTGTCTGATCACACTTGGCCAATAAAGAATTCTATTCTATTCTATTCTATTCTATTCTATTCTATTCTATTCTATTCTATTCTATTCTATTCTATTCTCCATTCCATATTCTATTCTATTCTATTCATTCTATTCATTCTATTCTATTCTCTTCTCTTCTCATTCCATCTTCTCTTCTATTCTCATTCTTGTATTCTCATTCTATCTATTCTCTTCTGTTCTCTTCTCTTCTATTCTATTCTCTTCTATTCTATTCTACTACCCTACCCTACCCTACCCTACCCTATCCATCCACCTACCTACCTACCTTCTGACTTTCTGACAAACAAGGTCAGCGAGGAAGCCAGATTTACTTAACAACCGTATTATTAACTTAACAACTGCAGTGATTCACTTAACAACTGTGGCATGAAAGGTCATAAAGTGGGACAAATCTCACTTGACAACTGTCTCACTTAGCAACAGAAATGTTGAGCTCAATTGTGGTTGTAGGTTGTAACGATACCTCCGATAAACATTCCTACCATGCCTACCATGCCTTAATATTAAATCATTGATTAAAGTTTGAAGAGTAAAAGGTCCAAGACTGAACCTCGTTCCCTAGATGAATAATCTCTCCAGTTTGTTAAGGAACTGAAGATGAGCACCATTTTCTTTCAATTTTCAAGCCAACTGGTATTCATTTAGTTGTCACAAAATCCCACCCAAGCAGAATGTCATATTGTATCCTTTGTCCAATGTTTTGTTGAAATCAAGTTATGTTACATCCTCAGCATTCCCACAGTCTACTAAAATGAGCTCACTTTGATCAGATGTATTCATGGCAAATCCTTGGCAATGTCTGGAAATTAACCCATTGTTTTTTTCACCATGGTTTCAGTATCAACAGTAGAGACCTCAAAATTTCTGGGTTCTATCATATCACAAGACCTAAAATGGACACCCAACATCAAAAATGTCATCAAAAAAGCACCACAAAGAATGTTCTTTCTGCACCAACTCAGAAAGCTCAAACTGCCCAAGGAGCTGCTGATCCAGTTCCACAGAGGAATGATTGAGTCTGTCATCTGCTCCTCTATGAGTGGTTTGGTTCTGCAACCCAACAGGACAGACACAGACTTCAGAGGATAATTGGGACTGCGGAAAAAACAATTACTACCAACCTGCCCTTCCATGGAGGACCTGTATACTGCACGAGTCAAAAAGAGGGCTGTGAAAAATATCTACAGACCCCTCACATCCCAGATATAAACTGTTTCAACTCCTTCCCTCAAAACGACACTATAGAGCCCTGCACACCAGAACTATTAGACACAAGGACAATTTTTTCCCAAAAGCCATCACTTTGCTAAACAAATAATTCCCTCAACACTGTTCAACTATTACAAAGGTTAACTATTTATAGATTATTAACTATTACTGTTAATCTTCTCATCACTCCTTATCATCCATCCTCTCCCCCTTGTGACTATGACTGTAACTTTGTCGCTTGTATCCTTACAATTTATATGGACTGTTTCCTAGTATGATTTGATTGCTTATTGTACCCTATGAATATTATTATTAAGTGTTGGACCTGATGGTTCTTGACGCTTGACGAATGTATCTTTTCTTTTATGTATACTGAGAGTATTTGCACCAAGACAAATTCCTTGTGTGTCCAATCACATTTGGCCAATGAAGTATTCTATATCTATTCTATTCTAAAATGTTTGAAAATTAAGTTGGCTAGTGTACATTTTGCCCCGGCCCTCTCTTATCTCCATTTAATAGTTAGAGATAAAATTAGTTCTCTTCAAGTTCTCAGATTTCAAGAAAAATGTCTCTTCTCTTTTAATTCTTGCTGCAACTCCCTGTCCTTACAGAATCACTATTTATCTAAAATATCTGTTTCTTCCCTTGAAGGCTGAAAGTTTTTCTTCTTCACGATAGCTCCAAAATTGTTCTGTATCCCCTCAATATAGAATTTTTTCCAAGTTCCACCTTGGAACAGGTCAGATTATAAGATGATACCTTTAATACCATCAAGCAAGAACATCTTGCTTGTCAGAAAGTCCCAAAAGGTGATCAGATGACCCAGGGACACTGCATCCGTCATAAATAAGAACAGTTGCCAAACATCTGAATTTTAATCATGCGATCATGGGGATGTAATAAGTGTAGGTCATAAGTGTAAAAAATGTGTTAGATTTTGCAGCAATTATTCAAATCCCAGAAAACACATACACAGATGACTGATTCAGCAAGATTCATTAACTTCTTTATATACATAATAACATTTACAATACCAATAGTAGAGTCTTCCAGCGTAACACAAGCAAAAAACAAGCAGATGAGAGAACAGTTTTAGTTTCAGTTCAGCAATAGCAGACCAGACTCAGAGCTTCAGAGCTCAGAGCTTAATATAGAGTCACTATAGGCTCCTTCCAGTTTCAGTTTCCAAACAGTCCTCATTGGCTGACTTAGTTGCTATGCCTATTCATTGCCTGACCTTGTTACCATGCCTTTTCCAGTTCATGAATATTCTGACAAAATGGTCATACATCACTTTTATTCAGTGCCATTGTAACTTTGATTGATCATTAGACAAATGGTTGTAATTCAAAGACTACTTGTATTATTCTTTCCTCTTTCCCTTTGGATCTCTGGAGTTAGCTGGCTCCAACTCTTGAATTAAGAGAAAATGTTCTTAAGGTTTTTCCCAACAAAATCCACAAGATACATTCTCTGGCTAGATATTCTTGTCCTCAGTTCTACTCAGAAACTCAGTAAAGTAATTTATGTGACACATAGTAAATCTTTAGAGAAATTACCTCAGGTCTTTAACTGAGCGGTTAATGTGAACTAATCAGATCTGGAATGGATTTCCCAATTTAACCCAACATTTTTACTAAAAGGGCTTGTTGATTTGACTTGCTCATTTGTTTTTGTGTAATCCATAGACAGTGAGAAACACGCCAGATATATGGGTTCAAGACAGAGTGTTATAAGCACTGGATTTTAAAGGAAGTATATGGAATGATGATAATGGAAACAGAAAGAAGCAGTCCATTCATTCTGCGTGGAGAAATAGGACGGAAGCATTGAAAGTGTTTCAGTGCCAGATTTTTTTTAAAACTATGGGCAATATACAATGTAGAGATTTGTCCTGACATTATTTATGTTCAATCTTTTTTACTTAAAATACAAATACGACAATGGAAGTGAATTCAATATTTAAAGTACTGGCGGAAAGAAGGCAAAGCCTCCTCACTGACGGACCGTAGATCATGACTCTCTGTGGCTATGATCCGTGCTCTTTCATTGGAGAGCCCCGATCATTACGATTAGGGGCTGAAGCTGCCTTGCGGGGGCGGCGGAATAAGGGGAAGCTGCAAGCCAGGTTGAGGGGGGCCAGATCTCCCCCCCCGGCTTGGTTTTTTCCCCCTGAAGACGACTGCAGTGGTGGTTTAAAATGGCCACCCCAAGAGGAGGAGGACACTGGATTAAGCTTTGTGCAGGAGGGAAGAAAGAGGTGGATAACATCTGAACTGGGACAACTGGGCAATACAACTAAACAAAAGTACCCCGGGATTAAGGTAACATGGAATTTTTAAGAAAAGAAAAGTGAGTGGCGAAATTACAAAGGGACAGGAAAAAAAATAAGAAAATATTTTTGACGGCTAAGCGGGGCTTCGAACTGGGAAAGGAAGAAGCCGGAACTAAAGATTTAACTAAATTGGACTAAAATATTTTGTCAATAAACGGGCATAAAATAAAGCTGGACTTAAGATTGTCAAAAAATAATAATAATAAAGTTTACAAATTGGAGACTGGACTGTGCTGGAATATTGAGGTTCGAAAAACCCTAAACAAAAAAATAGGGGGAAAAGGTGAAGACTTTGTACAATGGAGAGTGCCACCTTTTGACAAAAACTTGAGCTCAACAAAAGGGAAAGCATTCTGTTTTTGAATGAATTTGTGTGGATATAACACTAAAGAAATATTGAAACAAAGTAAGAATCTTAGAAAGTGAAAGCAGAACCAGAATAAAGAAAAAAGCAAGGAAAGACTGACTGTGGGATTGATAGATGTTTTTGGTTTTGACCCTGGGCTGGAATAATTGAGAACTTTAGAAAATTGAAAGAAGAAAGAAGGAAAGTGAAAGTGGTTTTTTTGTGGACTTTAACGATCATAAAATACAAGAGTGTGTAATGATGATATCTCTTCGGGAATTAAAAATGGAACTTAAAAATATGAGAGAATTATTACAGGAAAGAGGTGAATCACTTTGCTCTGTGTTAGAAAAAATGGAAATGGTGAATGAAGAACAAGAAGAAAGAGCTTCAGAGGAGGAGGAGTCAACTCAAGGAGAAGACATTTTAAATAGACAACACAATTAACTTAAAGAAGTGGGAAAAGAAGGAAGGTTAAAAAGTTGAGACTTAAGAAGGCAATCAAAAGGGGGAATACATGCTAAATCGGGAAAGGCAGAAAGACCCAGCAGAAAAGGGGAAAGGAAGATATTAAGAAAGAGAGGGATATAAACTGGAATGAGAAAAGATATGGGGAAAAGAGGGGGAGGAGAAGCAGTAAGAAACAGGTGCATGAAATAAAGAAATACGGAAATAGTAAAACGTTGAAAAGAAATTGTTTTTTCAGAGATAATGGTTGATGAATTAAAAAGGGGATTCTGCAGGGTGACAAGGGGTAATAAGAATATTTCTGCAATTAAAAATATTTAGAAAATAGGGTAATATAGATACTGATAACTTTTATTAAAAAATAAGGGGGGGGGGAATTTGCTGCAGAATTCAAATGAAAAGATGTAATGATTATTATTGTAACTTCTTAAAAATAATTGTTTGTTGGGAATCAAGATGAGGGAATAAAAGTATATTTTAATCATTGAGGTGTCACACTCAAAGCAGTAAAAGGTGGGAAACCTATACTTGTTTTTTTTCCTTTGGTGTTAAAATTTGTATTAATGTAGAATTTATAAAAAGAATGTATAATGGAAAGGAAATATGACAGACTAAAGAACCAACTAAATTAATAAGTTAATATAGACTATTAAAAGCAAGGAGAGACATTGGTAACCTTTTTATTATTATCATTATTATTATTATTAGGCAAACACATATTGTTTATCTTTATTTTTAAAATAAATATTAAAGGATTATATTTGAAATAATTGAAATGAAACAAAAAGATGTTTCGATTGAGATTAATAAAAGAGCCTAGAATTAATGTGTTTGTTTCTCTCCTTACTGAAAATTTGGAATGGAAAAGGTAATAATAGAATTAAGTATGCATATATGAATGTATAATTGCTGTCATATTTGTATGTAAAGGTGTTGACCTGGAAATACGTTGTCCACCTAAAAGAGATTTTTGTTTTTAATGTGAAAAACTGAATACAATTTGTTAAAAAATATTTAAAGTACTGGCAATTTCATTGATCCTCTCTATGCTCTGCTAAGTTAAATTGTGGAGAAACCAGAAATATTTGTTAAGTAAGTGGACTGTAAAAACAATATTGACCTTACTCATTAAATGCCACCATTACTCTTACATCTTTACACTTCACAAAAACCTTGGTTATAAACCCTTTTAATTGCTAAGAAAAAACAAGGTTCACACATAAAGGTCCTATTAAACTGATCTATTGCTAAACAATCCTATGCCCAGGAATTTTCTCAACGAATGATTAGCGCTTGCTCGGAGTTCAATAAGCGCCAATGGAATACAAGAGAGACTGGAGTTAGTCCACTTGTGGCTACATAAGGATTCTAGGCTGATCTCTCTCTTAACTCCGCCCCTAGGCTTTGCCACTGCTTCCCCTACACCAGGGGCTGGCTGAGGAATTCTGGGAGTTGAAGTCCAGAAGTCATAAAGGGGCCATCGTTTCCCACCCTTGCCCTACGTCGGGGTGTCAAACTAGTGGCCCACAGGCAGGATGTGTCATGTGCAGGCCACGCCCACCCCAGCTCCGTGAATGGGAAAAACGTCACGAAACGTCACGTGATGGCAACATGACACCGTGAGTTTGCCCTACATCATCTCCTGAAAACAAATCCACTTCCCGTAAAAAGATGTTCAAGGCAAGAAGGTTGTTGGAAAGGGCTCAGTTGTCACTACTCATAAACCATTTTGAGAAGGCATCCACTTTACTTTCTATTTTCTTTCTCTCAGAACTGTTGGTTTTGCTACTATTGGTTGTGAATTTTAAGTAGAGGACAGGAACGATCTGAGAATATGCTTTGGGGCTGGGAAGAGCCAATGGAGGTGAATGTGTAAAATCTGAGGTAGAAGCAGGGGGCTTGGTGGAACTTTGGTGAAGAAGATGGAAGGGGGAGATGGAGGCCACTTAAAGGTAGTCCTCGACTTACAACCATCCATTCAAAGTTACAACAGCACTGAAAAGTGACTTATGACGGTTTATCATATGGCTGTCGCACATTGTGGCTACGTGATCAAAATTCAGACGCTCAGCAACTGGTTCATATTTATGACCATTTCAGTGTCCTGGGGTTACGTGATCCGTTTTTGCGATCTTCTGACCAGCAAAGTCAATGGGGAAGACAGATTCATTTAACAACCGTGTCCCTAACTCAACAGCTGCAGGGATTCACTTAATAAGAAGGGTAAGAAGGGTCATAAAAAGGGGCAGAGCTCACTTAACAACTGTCTCAGTTCGCAGTGGAGATTTTTGGGCTCAGTTGTGATCATAACTCGAAAACTACCTGTAAATTGTTCCCATCATCTCTTTTATAAAAGACAGGGGGCTTTTTTGCTTTGTTGAAATGACGACTTTCACGACTCCTGGATTTATTTGGTAAGTTCCCAACTTTACTTCTACTACCCTGTTCCCCCCAAAATACATCCTACCCTGAAAGTAAATCCTAGCTTGATTTTTACACTTGCACCCAATATAAGCCCTACCCCCCCCAAAATAAGCCCTAATTAAGATCCCGTCCACTCCAAAGTGGACGGATAAAAATTAAGCTAGGGTGGGGATGTGGGGGGTGGAGCTGCCCTACTACTTACCTTTGGACAGTTGTAACCAGGTCTCGCACATCCCGACACCTGCCTTGCCGGCCCATTTCTTTTGTAGCTGGCAAGGTTGGCAAAGCTTTCCTGAAGGCCTCTGGAGCTGAGAACAAAGCTCTGGATCAATCCAGAGCTCTTTTTATTGGCCTTCAGGAGGCCTTCAGGAAAGCCTTGTTGGCTGCAGAAGAAGTTCCTGAAGGCTTCTGACAACAAAAAGGAGGCCGGGGGCAATGTGTGCAAGTGAGGTTAGTCAGTGGACGACATCCCCCCAAAATAAGACCTAGTGCCTTTTTTGGTGGCAAAAAATTATAAGACAGGGTCTTATTTTGGGGGGGAAACACGGTATGTGGTGGTACTGTTAACAACACTGATTATCTCAAGGATGGAGGAGTGACCAGAGATTTATTTCCCTTAAACTGGCAATTCTAACATTACGAAGCATCTTATTGCCTTAAGGTTTCTTTTGATCTTCATGTAAGCTTTTTCGGCTCAACTCAAATGATCCATTTTTTCCTTTGATCTCAATTTTCCTTTAGAAGTAACAGTGCCTTTCCTCTCTTGTCTATTGTGCTAAAATGATGAAAATAATGGCTAATCTATCGGGCCAACACTTTGAGAAGGAGAGAAAAGAAAGAAGTGGTGGTGGGTGGAAAATGACTGGCTAAGACATGGTAAGTAATTGCATTGCATTAAGAACAATGGAATAACAGAATTGGAAGGGGGCTTGGAGGTCATCTAGTCCAACCCCCTTTCGAGTAGGAGACCTTGATAACCTTGTAGGGCTACATCCAGAAATGTAGAAATGGCTTATGTAGACTTCTTCAAAGACTCCTTTAGACATATAGTCCTCAATTTGCGATCATAATTGAGCCTGGTCATAAGTCATGACAGTCATTAAGTGGGTTGGCACATGTTGGTGCTTGATTTTATGTCTTTTACTGCTGTGGTAAATTAAGCAAATTGGAAAACCCCGCCATCACTAGAAAGAGGTTGAAATCTCTTCCGCCCATTAGCAGCTGCAGGCTGTGTGCTCCTTCTGATCATTCCCTAGGCGGGATTTCTTCCTCTCTCTCTTATCTTCCAAGATCACCCCCACATACTGTCAGCATTTTGAGTAACGCATCCACCAAAAGCAGAACTCTGAGGCAGGTAGATTTCTCAAGGAACATGTTTATTGGATACATCATATCGGCACAGCCAGTGAAAATAAAAATTCCCACGGTTTTCACCTAATTAAAACAGCAACTATTTCCCTCCTCAAGTGTCACCAATCAAATTGTCCAATGAAAGTGGCTGGCAGGCTGCTTGGCCACTCCTCTGTTCCTTCAACTACCACCTGTTGAGATGACCTTGGTTCCCACAAGAAAACTTTTTGTTTTGACTGTTAGCCGGTCTATCTACTTCCCTCTCCCTTCCTCCTTTTAGAGTTCGTGGCAACTGATGCAAGGCAGTTGCTTCAGCCAGGTTCACTTCAGAATTGACACACATGATTACAATCCACATATATGCTATGGCAAGAGTACCCAACTCCCAGGGCTGCTATCCAGAACTGGGCTGCATAAGTACTGGGTGAGTGTGTGCACTTGAGCAAACAGTGGACAAGTGCATGAAGCATCATGGGACCATCTCCTTCCCCCCCTCATCGCCAGTCCGTCAAGCTGGAAAGGTTGAGGACCACTGTTCTATGGCAAGAACTAACTATGTTATGGTTTAGCATTACGGGAAAACCCACAGGTCCTCAACTTATAACCATTCATTTAGTGACCATTTAAAGTTATAAAAGCACAGAAAAAAATGACTTATGACTGCTTTTCACGGTTACAACCATTGCAAATCCCCATGGACACGTGATCAAAATTCAGACGCTTGGGAACTGGCAGGTATTGATGATGGTTGCAGTATTCTGGGATCACGTGGTTCCTGTTTTGCGACCTATTGACAAGCAAAGTCAATGGGGAATCCAGATTTATTTAATAACCGTGTTACTAACTGAACCACTGCAGTGATTCATTTAACAACTGTGACAAGAAAGGTCGTACAAGAAGAAAAAAAAACTTAACAAACCACCTTGCAAGGACTACAGTTTCTCAAATCCTTATCCAAACACGAGTCCTGGGAAGTGAGTTGTGTTGAGTGGGATTGTCTGGCCCAAAGTCATAGAGTGAGCTCTGTGGTTGAGGAGGGAATTGGAGTTGGGATCCCTTTAATCAACAACAATGCACTAACATTATGACCATAAGCCCTAGTTTACCAATCAGAGTGGCTTGATCAGGGGTGTGAAACTCAATTTCATTGAGGGCCGCATCAGGTTTGTGTTTGACCTTGGGGTGGTGGGAGGTGATGAGGCGTGGCCAGGGTGGGTGTGGCCAGCATGACATCATTCATGTTGGGGGGGGGCGCCTGAGGTGGCCGAGTACTCTGCCAGTGAGACTGGCCTCCCAAGCGCCATTTTTGGCTGGGACGGCCTCCTGCTACCCTCTGCCAGCGGGAACAGAGCTTGGGAAAGCTGCACCCAGTCCTTGCAAGCTCCGTTTTTGCTGGCAGAGGCATCGCGGGCTGGTTCTTCACTGTTTTGAGGGTGGCCCCATGGGCCAAATCTAAGCACCCTGCAGGCTGGATCCAGCCCCGGGCCTTGAGTTTGACATACGTGGGCTAGATAAATAGAACCTCTTTCTTACAGTCACTGCCCAGAGAAGTACACAATTAAATAATCGAATTTCCAGCACTCTGAAAGACATAAAATAGTTTTTAAAAATGTAGCTTGATGTTTATTTATTAAACATCAGCAAACATCAACTCCATTTATTGTGAACAGCAGGCAGGAGGTGAAAGAGGGTCAGCTTAATATCAGCAGTCTATATTTTCTGCACTTATGTCTCAAAAAAGAAAGATTATTTTGGAGCAGCTTCAAATAACATGGTAGGTAATTAGCATGGACAATCTTATGGAAAAACTCTTTTTTCCTTTGGTTATTCACTCTTGAGCCCTTTTATGTATGTTAGAGAAGCAAAAGAGAGAAAGGGGGAAAAAGGAAAAGAGGTGATCCTTTCTCTATTCTGGATCAATGCAAAGCTATAGGAAGGGATGGTATGTCTTTTAAAGCTGGTCTAGTGGTTAAAGTACCAAGCTAGAAAGCAGGAGGGAGGGAGTTCAAATCCCGCCTTAGCCATGAAAGCCAGCTTTGGGCCAATCACCAGGAGATGGTGAGTTCTAGACCCACCTTAAGCACGAAGGCCAACTGGGTGACTTTGGGCCAGTCACTCTCTCAACCCAACTCACCTGACAGGGTTGTTATTGTGGGGAAAATAGGAGGAGGAAGGTGTGTTGGATATATTGGCAGCCTTGAGTTATTTGTAAAAAAATAATGAAGGCAATATATAGGTACGAGTAGTCCTCAATGGGTCTAAGTCTACATGGAGGAAAGTAAACAGTGGGGTGCCACAAGGTTCCGTCTTAGGCCCAGTACTCCTCAATATCTTCATTAATGACTTAGATGAGGGAATAGAAGGGGAACTTACCAAATTTGCAGATGATACTAAGCTGGCAGAAATAGCTAACACCCAAGAAGATAGGCTGACAGACTAGAACACTGGGACACATCTAACACAATGAAATTCAATGTAGAGAAAAGTAAAGTCCTACACTTAGGCAAGAAAAACCAAAAGGACACATATAGACTGGGTGAAACCAGGCTCAATAGCAGTAACTGGGAGAGGGATCTTGGAGTCTTAGTGGACAACCAGCTAAATATGAGCCAGCAGTGTGCAGCAGCAGCCAAAAAAAGCTAATGCAATCCTAAGTTGTATTAACAGGGATACAGTCAAGATCAAGGGAAGTACTAATACCCACCCTATAAAGCCTTAGTAAGACCACACCTAGAGTACTGCTTCCAGTTTTGGTCACCACACTATAAAAAAGATGTTGAGACTCTAGAAAAAGTACAGAGAAGAGCAACCAGGATGGTTATGGGACTGAAGAACGGTTTCAGGAACTGGTCTTAGTTAGTCTAGTGAAGAGACGGACCAGGGGAGACATGATAGCAGTCTTCCAATATTTGAGGGACTGCCACAGAGAGGATGAAGGGGTCAAGCTATTTTCTAAAGTGCCTGTAGGCCAGACAAGGAATAATGAATGGAAACTGAACAAAGAGAGATTCAACCTGGAAATAAGGAGAAACTTTCTGACAGTGAGAACAATCAACCAATGGAACAGCTTGCCCTCGGAAGTTGTGGGACCTTCATCACTGGAAACTTTCAAGAAGAGGCTGGACTGCCATTTGTCAGAAATGGTGTAGGGTCTCCCGCTTGGGTGTGGGGTTGGACTAAATGACCTACAAGGTCCCTTCCAACTCTGATTATTTGTTATAAATAAATAAAAGAATATAACACAGGCTATGGGTTGAATTCAAACATAATCTAAGGCTGAAGATGTGAGTCACTATTTCCAACATATCTGTGCATCTGTGGAAATGGGTAAGGAGTTGCGCTCTTTGCACACCCAATTGCACTATTGCACCTTTGCAATACTCAGGTGACCCTGAGGCCACAGATGAACCTCCAAGTGGCCTCAACGACCCTCAGAAAGAGTGCCGACCAGATGACTGCAAGGAATATAAATTCTTCCATCCTCCACCCTTCAGTCAGAACTGAAGAAGCTTCCTGGGTGAGAAGCAAAAAATCTTCAAGGGAAACAAACCAAGTCCAGTTGCCTTTAGGAAAAAAACCACCTTTGTGATTTACCTAGATGGTTTCCAAACCAAGTCTTGAACTCACAAAGGGCACTAGGCAAACACTAAAGATGAGGATGGATCGATGTACACGAAAAATATATCAGCCTCTTCCATCCACAAGCCATAAATGCTTTTGAGCGAATTGTCCAGATGGTGCTATAATTTAAAAAAAAAATCCTGCATCGTAAGAGGTCACCACCTATTTATGGCACCCGTGTTTGTGTGGCTGTGTGTTTCTGAAATCTTCCGAATAAAGCATCTTCTCTGCTATAATAGCATTACAGCTGGTCGCTGCAGAGACCTTGTATATATATATTTGACAGCTGGAAAGCGACAGGGATCAAACACTGTAATCTCTCATCTCCTAAATGCCCAAAGATAACATTTACCAAAGTTCTTTTCTCCTAATAGTCTTAAAGCTTGGATGTGCTGGGGGAGGAAGAGCTGAGGGATGGATATGTTTTTGTGTATAGGTGACGATTTTCAAGTTATTGAATAACCAACGGTAAATTAATAAGTTTCATCTCTCCTAAGCATTTCAAGTACTTTTTAGCATCAGCAGGGAATATCTACAGTTAGTCCTCGACTCACCACAATTTGTTGAGCGATTGGTCAAAGTTACAAGGGCACTGAAAAAAGTGACTTATGACCACTTTCCACACTTTATTTTTTTACTCGGTTTCTATTAATGCAGCCTTACAATAAGGTAGAAGAGGAGAGGAGGGGAGCGGGAGAGGAGAGAAGAGAAGAGAAGAGAAGAGAAGAGAAGATAGTAGGGGAGAAGAGAAGAGAATATAATAGAAGAGAATATAGTAGGGGAGAAGAGAAGAGAAGAGAGGAGAGGAGAGGAGAGAAGAGAATATAGTAGGGGAGAAGAGAAATGAAGAGAATATAGTAGGGGAGAAGAGAAGATAATATAGTAGAAGAGAATACCTCTGAAAAACGACGCGATACACAGGCCGAAGCCTTCTGACCGTGAACAGCGCTGCATAATATAAGCAGATGTTAACCGGATGTATATTTTTTCAATCGGGGGGGGGATTCCCCCTAAAAACCATCATGCCCTAGCTCCCCCCTCCTCAGGATCGCTGCATTTGGCCCTGAGCTTTCCAAACGGTAGTAGCGGTTATTTGAAGTGAGCTGCCTAGCCTGGATGTGAGAAAACAAACGCAGAAATTCCCATGACGTCACATCACGTTGTTGAATAAAGCCTATTTTTTATGATTTGATTATTTAAAAACAGTTAAAAAAAACAAAAAACAATATATCCTCATGTTATATTGCATAAAAAAATTTGGCCGGAAAATTTGGCCGTGAGAGAAAATAATTTGGCCGAATTTTGGCCGTATTTTGACTTGAATTTGGCCACAGAGCCAAGCTGCGATCTGGCAACTCTGCTCCGGGAGGCCTTCTTTTTGGCCTCCCCGAACCTCTATGGGGCCTAAAAGTAGCCCCATACCTAACTCCAAATCTTTGGTTAGGAGAAGGGACATGCTCCTTGATCAATTTGGTCTGACAATCTGGAGAAACATCTGCTGCTTCTGCCAGGGACTTCCCACGGTGAAGCATCTGCCACCGAGCACCCAGCAAAGCTTGGCAGGATGTGCCACAAATTCATAAAATGTCATTTATTTCAGAGCCAAAATTAGTACACGTGTAAGAACCCAATTGGTTTGCGGTAACAGGAGCTTCAGCACGACCATTATTACATTCAATTATTGTTTTGGAAGAAGGTAGTTGTTCAGAAGAGTGCTGGTGACTTTGTGCTACTAATTAGTTGTGTTGTGTCCTGAGAACTCTTGGAGTTCTCACTCAGGTCCATGCACTTTGCGTGGGCATTTCTTCCCTCCCCTCATTGGTTGGTTCCCCCCAGCAGCCGGCTATAAAAGCGGGCTGTGGGACCCAACCAGTTGCTGATTGCTGCGAGCCAGTTCCAGGCGTGGCAAGCATGGTCAGCCCTTTATTGTTATAATAAAGTAATTGTTGCACTCATGCTCTGGTTCAGCCTCTCTTTTCCCAAACTTAACAAGTTGTTGTTTAAAAGAAAAGAAAAAAACAAATTTAGCAACACATAGTCTAGCAAATTATCTTGCAAATCCAGATACAGGCAACTCATCAAGTCTATGCCACATCGCCTTGGACATAATTTTCTCTGGTCACTCAAGGTCATTCCATTTTGCTAAAAAAAAACAATGGTTCAATCCACCATCAACCTCAAATGTTAGTCAAGGGAAAGACAAGCAAGCAATATACACTGCTCAAAAAAAATAAAGGGAACACAAAAATAAGACATCCTAGATCTGAATGAATGAAATATTCTTATTAAATACATTGTTCATTACATAGTTGAATGTGCTGACAACAAAATTACACAAAAATTATCAATGGAAATCAAATTTAGCAACCCATGGAGGTCTGGATTTGGAGTTACACTCAAAATTAAAGTGGAAAAAAACACTACAGGCTGATCCAACTTTGATGTAATGTCCTTAAAACAAATCAAAATGAGGCTCAGTAATGTGTGTGGCCTCCACGTGCCTGTATGACCTCCCTACAATGCCTGGGCATGCTCCTGATGAGGTGGCGGATGGTCTCCTGAGGGATCTCCTCCCACACCTGGACTAAAGCATCCCCCAAACCCTGGACAGTCTGTGGTGAAATGTGGCGTTGGTGGATGGAGCGAGACATTATGTCCCAGATGTGCTCAATTGGATTCAGGTCTGGGGAACAGGCGGGCCAGTCCATAGCATCAATGCCTTCCTCTTGCAGGACCTGCTGACACACTCCAGCCACATGAGGTCTAGCATTGTCGTGCATTAGGTAGAACCCAGGGCCAACCACGCCAGCATATGGTCTCCCAAGGGGTCTGAGGATCTCATTTTGGTACCTAATGGCAGTCAGGCTACCTCTGGTAAGCATATGGAGGGCTGTGTGCCCCCCTAAAGAAATGCCACCCCACACCATCACTGACCCACTGCCAAACCGGTCATGCTGAAGGATGTTGCAGGCAGCAGAACGTTCTCCACGGCGTCTCCAGACCCTGTCACGTCTGTCACATGTGCTCAGTCTGAACCTACTTTCATCTGTGAAGAGCACAGGGTGCCACTGGCGAATTTCCCAATCTTGGTGTTCTCTGGCAAATGCCAAATGTCCTGCACGGTGTTGGGCTGTAAGCACAACCCCCACCTGTGGACGTCAGGCCCTCATACTACCCCCATGGAGTCTGTTTCTGACCATTTGAGCAGCCACATGCACATTTGTGGCCCACTGGTGGTCATTTTTCAGGGCTCTGGCAGTGCTCCTCCTGTCCTCCTTGCACAAAGGTGGAGGTAGCAGTCCTGATGCTGGGTTGTTGCCCTCCTACGGCCTCCTCCACGTCTCCTGATGTACTGGCCTGTCTCCTGGTAGCGCCTCCATGCTCTGGACACTATGCTGATAGACACAGCAAACCTTCTTGCCACAGCTTGCGTTGATGTGCCATCCTGGATGAGCTGCACTACCTGAGCCACTTGTGTGGATTGTAGACTCCGTCTCATGCTACCACTAGAGTGACAGCACCGCCAGCATTCAAAAATGACCAAACCATCAACCAGAAAGCATAGGAACTGAGAAGTGGTCTGTGGTCACCACCTGCAGAACCACTCCTTTATTGGGGATGTCTTGCTAACTGCCTATGCTTTCCACCTGTTGTCTATTCCATTTGCACAACAGCATGTGAAATTGATTGTCAATCAGTGTTGCTACCTAAGTGGACAGTTTGATTTCACAGCAGTGTGATTGACTTGGAGTTACATTGTGCTGTTTAAGTGTTCCCTTTATTTTTTTGAGCAGTGTATATCTCCCTCCAGCATGCATACACATTTCCATGGGATGGATGAGCACATTTTGGAAAATTCAAACAGTTTCATCGTGAATTCAAGTCTAAGGTACATATCCCTGCTCCATTTCCTCCCTGGAAGCACAAATAGTTCCCATGCCCGTGAAGACCTGATGCATGAACAGTTTCTCAACCTATGAAAGTATTGGGCATGTTTGGACAACTCAATCATGTTTTGAAGAAGAGGGAACCAAGGGTTGAGAAAGAAGAACTTCAACTTTTAGGACAGGGGTCGGCAACCCATGGCTCTGGAGCCGCATGTGGCTTTTTCATCTCTCTGCTGTGGCTCCCTGTTGCCGGTTGGTAAAATGAAAAAGGATGCCACACTAGGAGGAGACTCTATGGTTGGGGAACCGGACTTTGGGTCAGCAGAGGAAAAAGGACCCCACACTAGGAGGAGACTCTATGGTGGGGGAACTGGACTTCCGGTCGACTCCAGAATTGAATGGGGGGCTTCCGATTAGGACTGTTTTAGCTCTTTGAGTGTTTAAGGTTGCCGACCCCCGTTTTAGGAGATGGGTCTCTCCATAGTGTCATTTGTCCAGAAATATAGGTATAGGGCAGGGGTGTCAAACTCAATTTCATTGAGGGCTGCACCAGGGCTGTGGTGGACCTTGTGGGGGCCAGGTGGGCTTGGGCTGACTGGGTGGGCGTGGCCAGCTTGATGCCACTCCCCAAACTGCTGGCATGTTTCCTTTTCGTACTGGGTAGAACTGTGCTGAAGCCATGCTGGCCCAATGTTTCCTCTTTGCATTGGGTAAACTGGGCCAAAGCGACGTGGGCCGGCCCCTTACATTTTCCAGGATAGCCCTGCAGGCCGGATCTGACCACATTGTGAGCCAGATCAGGCCCGCGTGCCTTGTGTTTGACACCCCTGGTTTAGGGTCTCCTGTTTCAGCAGAGGGTTGGACTAGAACACTTTCAAAGCCTCTTCCAACCCTGTTATTCTATACTAGCTCGATACCCATGCTTCGCTACAAAACTAAGTGGTCCAGAGGGTTCTTCAGGCTGCAGAGGTCCCTCTCCAGCTGGCTGAAGGGACAACAATGACCAGTCACCGGATCCTTATGACAGCGAGGGCGAGGGGGAAGACGACCCAATGGTGAGTGGACCAATTCCCCCTTTCGTTTTCCCATAGATTTAAATGCTGTTCATAGTAGCATGGGACTAACCCTCTTCAAAGTAGCGCATAGTAGAGCTATGTGGTGGGCATAGTTTTTGGGGAGGAAAATAAGGGGAAAAAAAAATCTGCCTCTGCCTACCAGCATTCATCGGTATTCATCTGGTTAGCGTCCTGTCAGTGTGTGAGAGAGTTTTGGGCTGCTTGGAAAGTGAAACAGTATTTGCTGTGTGAGCAAGAAGGAGACAGCAAGGAGCCTGGGTGTGGCTTAGCTGAACTGCTCTGTACTAAAGCTGGTTGGTGCTGTGAAGCTGAAACTCCTCTCCTCTGCTTGTGTTTTGCATTTGGAACAGATTTCTTTTAGGTGGGGAGGAGGAGTAGAACTCCTTAGCATCAGAGCGTGTTAATACTTATTTAAGAAATATTAATGCTCTGATGGTCATTTCGAAAAATCCTTTCTTAGTGAGCACCTAGAAGCCAAGAGAAACATACGGGCCAAATTTCATGTTTGTAGGCTTTACAGTTCTGGAGATTTTGTGATGATGTCTGAATGGTCTTTCGCTTTTATATATATAGATTCTATAAAACTAAAACATTCACATCAAACCTTGATGGGCAATTGTTGGCCAATCCCAGGTCATCTGCAACAGGATGGGGGAAAAGATCAAGGTGTTGGTTGCAACCATGTGATCAAGGCCCCACCCTTTTCTCATACATGTCACAATGCTAGCTATAAAGGGATGAGTCTTGATTACCCACTCATGACTGACATCTTATCTTTTGATATCCTACCTAGCGGCAACCCTAGTTAATAGATATCTTGAGAGTTATGAACTAATCCTGTATGGCACATCTAGGAACAAAAGGTCAATTTTATTTATTTAGACAAATCAATTAGGCTGTTCTCTACCCCCATCCCTCTTCATTGGCTTGTTTACAACTTCTGTAGTTTACCTTAAATCTTTTTTTTCCCTTCCAGACCAAGCAAGAGAATGCAGAATCTAATCTTTTATTATTTTTCTTAGAAAATATGTAAGCCAAGAAGCATATTTGGGGGAAAACGATGCTAGAATTTGGCCTTTTGCATTGCAGAATCCACTTTTTTAAAAAAAGGTTCAAAACCAGAATAGTTCAGTCTGACAGGCTCTTTGACAAGGGGTCATGGGCAGTATGATAAAATGGTTAAAGTTTTAGACTGACGTTGGGGAAATCCAAGTTGCTCTCTCTCAACCCAAACCTGCTAGACAGGCTTATTGTTGTGCTGATATATTGAAGGAAAACACAAAATAACCCCCTCAACCCCTTGGATGAAAGCTGGGATACAAATCTGATAAATAAATAAGACTTCGTGTTAGAAGAATATAAAAAAAGATGTTGAGAGTCTAGAAACAGAACAGAAAAGAGCAGCAAAGATGATTAGGGGACTGGAGGCTAAAACATGTGAAGAACGGTTGCAAGAATTGGGTATACCTATTTTAATTAAAAGAAGGACTAGGGTTGACATCATATTTGAGGGGCTGCCATGAATAAGAGGGGATCAAGCTATTCTCCAAAGCACCTGAAGGCGGGACAAGAAGCAATGGGTGGACACTAATCCAGGAGAAAAGCAACTTAAAACTAAGGAGAAATTTCCTGACAGTTAGAACACTTAATCAGTGGAACAACTTGTCTTAGAAGTTGTGAATGCTCCAACACTGGAAGGTTTTAAAAAGAGATTGGACAACCACTTGTCTGAAAAGACATACAGTTTCCTGCTTCTTGTCCTGTCTTCAGGTGCTTGAAAGAATAGGTTGACCCCTTCTTCTTTGTGGCAACCCCTCAAATATTGATAGACTATTATCATGTCACCCCAGTCCTTCTTTTCACTAGATTAGACATAACCAATTCCAGCAACCATTCTTCATGTTTCAGCCTCCAGTCCCCTAATCCTCTTTGTTGCTCTTCTCTGGACTCTTTCTAGAGTCTCAACCTGTTTTTTACATCATGGCGACCAAAATTGGATGCAGGATTCCAAGTGTGGCCTTACCAAGGCCTTATAAAGTGGTATTAACACTTCGTGTGATCTTGATTCTATTCCTCTATTAATGCATCCTGCATCCTAGGACTCTTGCTTGACTCAAGAAATGAAGTCTATGTTGTCCTTCAAACTATTGCTCCCAGCAGCCACTTTATTTCTTTTGAACACAAATTGTATTTGCCCTCCCTGCACAGCTTTAAAACTACTCATTTTTGGGGGGGGGAGGGGATGGGGAGGTGGTAGTGGACCCAGGCAAGATATATTAAGAACATTCATGAAAGGGAATGCATGCGGAGAGTACTGAGGTTCATCAGTTATAGCAGAGGTCTCCAAACTTGGCAACTTTAAGACTTGTGGACTTCAACTCCCAGAATTCTCCAGCCAGCATTAAAGTTTGGAGATCCCTGAGTTATAGCTTTCATCCAAACACTATCAGTATGTATAAATCAAGTATGGGAAATAAAGGAATGAGTCAAGGGACACAAGAACAACCCAATAAAGTTAATTAAATTTAAGAAATATCTGCGAGGTTTGAGATGATTACATCAAAATATCCCAGATGGTATCATAGACTAGCTTCCCGATTACGAATCCGGATTTCTTTCAAACCATCTAATGTAGTTCTTGTTCAAAACAGAAGACGAGAAGGACAAAGAATACCAAACTGTCTTGCATAATTCAATACTTAGGCTGAATTGAAGTGCAGATGGAAGAGTTAAGCCAAAGGCATAATAGAAATGTGTGGATGTTGTAGGTTTTCCTATTTTTTTATTTTAAAAAAAAATTTGCAGAGAGAGAGGAAGGATGTTTGTGGTGTGGAAAGATTTCATCACACAGCTGTTCTTGGAACCAGTTGCAAACATGAGGGGCTGCAAAGGAGAACACTCTGGGGTATAAACAGCTGGTTGTTTGCTAAAAGATATGATTTTTTTTAAAAAAAAGAAAACAATCATTACATTCAACATCTTTGACAATAATAGAAATAAATAAGTTCTTAGGAGGGATTGTCTTCCCAGATTCAATTGTTGCATACCTTCCAAGACTTTTCTGGCATCGGAATCTTTTTGGGCAGTTATAGAAAGAAAGTAACATATATTTTGAGGAAGAGTTTATTTATTCAGCAAAAACAATGCTCTTATTTAGAGCTGTATATCTTGTAATGACACTGTCTCGTAAGCAAGTTTCTAAAAGAAAGATAGAAAGGAAAACAATGAATAAGTCTCTGTTTAAGAGAGAACAAATGTATCGGTTAGCTATTTCCACTGCTCTATACATTTCCCAGCCGTCTCTGGAAGAAGATCCCAACAAACTGGGATTGTTGGTAGCTGTAGTCCAACACAACTGAAGAGCATCAGATGTGAGAAAACTGAAATACATAGAAGTATTCCTGTTTACATTACTGTCAACCACATGTCAAGATATCTCAAGATATTACAGCAAGTCAATTAAAGACCCAACAGCTACATTTGCTCGACATGGCTAATCCTGGTTAGTTTTAACTTAGGTTGTCTGTATTTAAAAATACACACACTCAGCATTCTTTGGTTAGTTTATGACTAAATGTGGCATGTAAACACAGAAAATGAGTTCCTTCAGTAAATAATCTAAGTGTACTACGAAAATATGTACTGTTTGTTCATTGATGGTAAGAAAAGAGGTCAGGATACTATTGCACAATGTAGGAATAATAATCTGCTCAGTTAAAATAATTTGTAGAACAAAAATTCTCCTCTTCTCCCTGGAAAATTCCTGTTTCAGGAATTGAAGTGAACTGAAGAAGCTTCTTGGATGAGAAGTGAAACATCCTCAAGGAAAAACAAAGTCCAGTTGCCTTGAAAAAACACCTTTGGGACAGTCTGAGGAGTCCTTGGTGCTCTGTGAGGATTCTTCTCTTGCAGATATCTCATTACTCAAACCAGTTGAAACCCTCATTTCAACCCCGAGCTACAAATATTCCCTCTTATTGGATGCCAATCTGTTTCTATCAATAGGAAGACTCTTTAATATTTGGTCAATATTTGCTTCTTGGTAAATAGAATAGAATAACAGAGTTGGAAGGGACCTTGGAGGTCTTCTAGTCCAACCCTCTGCTTAGGCAGGATACCCTACACCACTTCAGACAAATGGTTATCCAATCTCTTCTTAAAAACTTCCAGTGTTGGAGCAATAGCAATTTTTGAAGACAAGATGTTCCACTGATTAATTATTTACATTGTCAGGAAATTTCTCCTTAGTTCTAAGTTGCTTCTCTCCTTGATTAGTTTCCATTCATTGTTTCTTGTCCTGCTTTTATTTTATTTTATTTTATTTTATTTTATTTTATTTTATTTTATTTTATTAGTCAAGCGATGATAAGATTACAGGTATAAGTATAGACATAGCGAGTGCATGAAATGGATACATATAAGAAAAATAAAAAGAAACAATAGGTGCTTTGGAAAATAGCTTGACTCCCTCTACTTTGGGGCAGCCCCTGAGATATTGGAAGACTGCTAGAGTGTAGATTCAGTTTTTTCCCAAATGCCATCATTCTGCTAAACAAATAATTCCCTCAACACTGTCCAACTATTTACAAAGTCTGCACTAGTATTACTATTAACCTTCTCATAACTCCTTATCATCCATCCCTTCCCACTTGTGATTGTATGACTGTAACTTTGTCGCTTGTATCCTTACAATCTATATTGACTGTTTCCTAGTTTGATTTAATTGCTTATTGAACCCTGTGACTATTATTAAGTGTTGTACCTTATGATTCTTGACTCTTAATGAATGTATCTTTTCCTTTATATATACTGAGAGCATCTGCACCAAGACAAATCCCTTGTGTGTCCAATAAAGAATTCTTGGCCAATAAAGAATTCTATGCTATGCTATGCTATGCTATGCTATGCTATGCTATGCTATGCTATGCTATTCTAAGTTGCTTCTAGTCTTCTCTTCTAGAGCCATTCAGGTCCTCTTCTGCATGGCCCATTGGATGCTTGCAGACAAGTCACTTCCTACTCCTCCAGCCCATACATTAGGTATGTGTGAATCACCTGCAGTCCGATTTGAACTGCCAGTCAAATTTGATGAGCCACGTAGATTTGACTCAATTCATCAGTCTGAACAAGTCGATTCCATTCAGGGGAGAGAAAAAGAGCACAGTTGTGTAAGTGCAAACACTCATCAAATTGTCAAGCTGATAAAGAATATCTGATTGGAACCATCAAATTGGTCTGACAATTCAGAGCCTGTCTGATGGGGTGATTTAATTGTCCTAAAACAGAATCCTAGAACTGAATATTAACATAGTCCTACTAAGCATACATCCAAAGTTTTTCAACTGTTCCTTTTTAGGTTTTACTTTCTTTCTCTTTCAGCCTCTTAGCCTCTTTGCTGGATATGATCCAGTTTCATAGTGTTGCCCTTAAATGGCAGCATAATTGGATACCAACATCCAAATGAAGAATATAGAAAAAATATTTCATCCTAAAATGTGGGTACTGTGCTTTTTTTAAAAAAAATGTAACTTAAAAACTACGTAAGTTTCAGTTATGAAGGAGGGATACAATGTAGATGTAAGGAGAAATTTCCTGACTGAGGAAAATTAATCGGTGGAATGGCTTGTCTTCAGAAATTGTGAATGCTCCATCACTGTAGATTTTTAAGAAGAGACTAAAATGGTATAGGGTTTCCTGCTTGAGCAAGGGGTTGGACTAGAAGACCTCCAAAATCCCTTTCAACTCTATTCTTCTCTTCTCTCTTCTCTTCCCTATTCTTTTCTCTTTTCATTTCTTCTTTTCTCTCTTCTCTTCTCTTTTTCTCTTCTCCCCTACTTTCTTCTCTTCTCTTCTCTTCCCTTCTTTCTATTCTCCCCTACTATCTTCTCTTCTCTTCTCTTCTCTTCTCTTCTCTTCTCTTCTCTTCTCTTCTCTTCTCTTCTCTTCTCTTCTCTTCTCTTCTCTTCTCTTCTTTCTATTCTCCCCTACTATTTTCTCTTCTCTTCTCTTCTCTTCTCTTCTCTTCTCTTCTCTTCTCTTCTCTTCTCTTCTCTTCTCTCCTCTCCTCTCCTCTCCTCTCCTCTCCTCTTCTCTTTTTTCTTCTACTCTACTCTACTCTTGTTCATCCCATATTCCATTTGTGAATCACCAAGACACCTACAGTAGTTTTTTTTTTCATGTACTTTACTCCCAAACCAGGTTCCCCAATCTTATTGTTGTGATTATCAAACTTTTGTACCTAAATACACACTTCCAAAATACAATTCAGGTGGTGTCAGGATCATGGATAGCTTTGGGGAAAGGTAGGGAATGTAATTCTTTTATTTTATTTTTTTTATTTTAGTTTTAGTTTAGTTTGTCAAGCATGTATGAGAAAAAAAGTATAAGTATGAACATAACATAAACATATAAGTATAAACAGGTGTAAGTATATGCATAGTAAATGAGTACGAATAAATGGGAACAGTAAGACAGGGACGGTAGGCACACAGGTGCACTTATGCACACCCCCTTACAGGCCTCTTAGGAATGGAGTGAGGTCCACGGTAGACAGTTTAAGTTTAAAGTTTTGGGAGTTTGAGGGTGTAACAACAGAGTCAGATAGTGAGTTCCAGGCATTGACCTCTTTGTTGCTGAAGTCATACTTTCAATCAAGTTTGGAGAGGTTTACTTTGAGTTTGTATCTATTGTTTGCCCCTGTGTTATTATGGTTGAAGCTGAAGTAGTCATTGACAAGTAGGACATTGTAGCAGACAATATTGTGCACTAAGCTTAGGTCAGACTGGAGGCGGTGTAGTTGTAAGTTGTCTAGTTCTTTGTGGCTTTGTGTTTGCTGACTTAATCCTTTATCCTGTTCAATTCAGCCTGTCTCAGTCTTCTAACCAAGATTACTTGAGGCCATTCTGGCTGGAAAGCATGGATTGCTTTAGATTCTGTGGATGGTTTTTCGTTGCCCTCTCTGGGGGAATGGAAATATAAGGGGTTTTTTCTTATGATTCTTCCTACACCTAGCTATGTGTTGATTATAAATTCGGTAAACATGTTTTTTCTTCTTCTCTCCAGTAATTTCTCTTGTAATCTAAAGTCAATTCTGACTTTGCATGTGCAAAATTAGGATGTTTTTTGAAGTCGTTTCCAAGAGTTCCTTCCGTGCACTAGGCTGGCTGCATTGTTTCACAAAAATACAAAATAAACAAAAATATGATCATTTACGCAGGCCTGCCTTACTTCCTGACACACGTGGGCTTGCACACACAGTCATCACATGCACATATGTTTTTTAAACCCCCAGCAGTCAAATAAGAACCAAACTTTCTTCCTTCCCCGAGATGGCGTGAGGCTAAATCCATTAGCGTTTGTAAAGGAATTCTAATAATCATCGGCAGGTGGTTAAAATGGCTGCCAATCTGAATGGCAGGTAATTTGATAGGATAATTATACAGCTTACCAAAATTAGAGGCTCTGTGCCTAGAGACTTCTCAGAGTTGACAATGAACAATAAGAATAAAGTTAGGCGTCTCCAGATGTTTTAAATTCTAATGGGCAGCTTTGTGCCTTCCCTCTTAGATGGCTAAGGATGATAAACTTAGCTTCCAAATGCAAGTGGCGAAGGAGTAAAACCTTAAAGAAAAACAAAAAAAAAAAAAAACGGTTTTCCCAAAAGAAATGTCCTTTCCAGAGTGCCAACAGTTCTACAGCGCCACAGTTTCTCCAAAAAATAACTAAAAATTATTTTGATATCAGATGAATTAATTTCTCTACCAATTCATTCATAAAAGTAAAAACTTTTATCCCTTCCCAGGCCTAAATTGGTTGAAAGCAATTTACTGCTTCCTCTGAATTAAATAAAGATTTTGCAGGCCCAAATAAATCAGCCGCAGGTAGTTCTTAAGTTAATCATTCTTGGTTGAGTTGTGGGCTATCTATTTATACCGGCATGTCTCCCTACTTCCTTTGAGCATTACTAAGTATGTAAAACAAGAGAGTGTTATGGTTTCCACTAAATTCAGCATCTTCATGATTATGCAAGAGCCATGTGCTAGGTCGACCTTAGCCCTTCTTTAAATTTAGACCTTGTAGTATTTTTCTTAATAACATTTTCCTTTCCTTTCTTGACATTAACAATTGCTGGGACCTTTTAGGAAACTACTCTACTAATTTACCAAATCCACACCCTGATGTTCCGGTAATAAATGTGCTGACTTGAATACAATGCATTGCGAGTAAGGACACCTCTTTAACAAGTCCATTTTAATTGGCTTCTTCCCCGAAAAGTCTATAATGCTGGGCAAAGTAGAAGGAAGAGGACAATGACTAGTAGACCCAAGATAGATGAGCTCAGTCACAGTGGCAATGGGAGCTCTGTCGGAAGGACCATGTTGAGAACAGATCAACATAGACAAGATCTACATATGTGGTCACTGATTTCATGGTATGCACTCAAGCGATTCCCAACTCTGACTATCTAAGGAGAAACACAATATAGTAGTAATTTTGTAGTCAACTGCTTTGAAAGTCATCCAAGTTGATACTCAATGCATTTTAACGTGAAAATTTTGACCCGGTACTCATCGTTTGTTTAGTACTCAATGCACAAGCTAGAAGTTGTCGGTGTTGGCTGTCTTATGACTCACTACCTTATTCCTTATGGGAAAAATCTGTTTGGTGCTCATCAGTTTTGGCACTCATCGCACCTTCCAGAATCAATTAATGATGAGTACCAAGGTACCACTGTACCATGACAGATTTTCAACTAGTCCAGTTGGTAGATCGTCAAGACTTTGTCATTCTTAATGGCATCTCCAGAGGACATTCCAGTGGGAAACTATAATGGGGAGCAGGAGGAAGAACTGCAACCAAGACAACCATCAGATAAAAGAAACTGGAGTCCAAGGCAGAAATGTAATTTGAGAAAGCGTCTCAAGCTTCACCTTAAAAATAAAGAGAAGGAGCGGGGAATGCCTCCAGACTTGCAATATTCTGTTACTATAATAAAAATATTTGCATCCATAACTTTGATTTCCTAGTTTGAACTATGTAGATGAGGAGTAGGGAACTTTATTTATAGGTATTATTAAGCTGAGGAAGCTGAAGGTTTAGTCCACTCTACCATGCATTCAGGCTCCTGGAAGAACTATTTCCAGGCATTTCTACAAAAACTGCAGTGGTCACTTTACAGATCGTCCTTGGAATACGACCACAATTGAGTTTAAAATTTCTGTTGCTTAGTAAGACAGTTGTTAAAGTGACCTTTGCCCCATTTTTATGACCTTTCTTGCCACAGTTGTTTGTAAATCGAGGAAGAAGAGTCATTTCATGGAAGAGGAGGAGGAGGGGGAGGAGAAGGAGGAGGAAGGGAGGTCACTTCCTAGCTTTTTTCTGTCTTAGCTCCAACGTTTGGTCCTTCTGGCTGCAGCTGGAGTCAATAAAAACTCATCAACTTTATGACCCTATCATACTTGGCAGATGTTAATTCCAAGAGTGTGCAATGCACTCCAAAGCTAGAATCGTCATCTGGTTTCAGGAAAGCACAGAAAAACCATATTGCTCTATTAAAAAAAAAAAACAGCCCCAGTTCTCCAAACGCTTCCTTCTGATTCCAGCACAATGTCCTTTCCTTGTTGAGAAACATTCGACTTTGTTTGAACGCCAGAGCTTTTGGTATGCCTGATGACGGCAACCCATAAACAAATCTCCACCGATCCAAATCTGAGCTGGTCACCAGGACCAGAGTTTTACTCTTCCAAGGTTTTGGACTCGTGCTGGAGCCCGTTTTTAGGGAACTTCTTTCTACCGGAATATGTGTTTTGGTCTATTCTATGAGTCATGTGGCGCTTTCCTATTAGGTGATTGGTGTGTGGATGACTGTTGATTGGCTGTTGTTTCCTTGTGCTGTCAAACCCTTGGTGCCTGAGTACCAAATAAGCTGATTATTAAATCACTCCTGTTGACTGAGGTAAGGGCCCATTTTCCCCATGCTTCAATCATTTCCCTGGCTGTTTTTGTATCTGCTCAGCCGACAATCTTAGTAGCTGAGAAATTGCATGTTCCTTGTAATGGGAAGCTACCAACGAATTCAGCTTTCTCGCCTGACCGCTTGCTTGCATTCTTGCAAATCTGCACCGAGTTTTACTCCCCTGCTGCTATAACCATTTTGTATTTCTACCCATTTGTTTGCTTTTTCGGGCAGGCCGTTGGAAACAGATTCAGAAGAGAAAAGCATCAGACGCAGAAAAAGCAGAGAATGTGAGATGGGAAAAAATAGGCCAGATGGGTATGAAATTTTAAAGTATGTCTTTGTTACACTCTCACAAAAAGCCAAGCAGGGTGTACAAATCTCTGGAGATCACCCAGTATAATTTCTTTATCATGTTCCATTTAGAATTTAATTATGTCATCTACAACAAGAGGCAATCTGAGAGCCAAAACTAGGTCAGGCAGCGAACATCTTAATAATGTTCTAAGGATCTGCTACACAGAGATTCTTTCTTTGATGTCTTGGCTTGCGCAGGACGAGATTGATTGATGTGAACGGTGAGCGATGAAAAAAGCTGGCCCCAAATTAAGACTGCAGGCACCGGTGTGTGTATAAAGTAAAGCATTAAAACATGAATTCTTCTTTTCCCCTTCTTCCTTTCTGCAGTATTTACAAGGGCAGGAAGAATGTGCGTTGAAAGGAAACCTCTAGCACTAAAGCAATGCAAAAATAATAATAATTCAGCTTAAGCATCGGTTTGGGTTGTTTTTCTATTTTCACCATTTTATACCGGTTCTAACCCCGGTTGGCTCTCCTTTGCAAATATTTTTGAGAGTCTGCAGGGGAGAAAGTCTTACTTTACGTGCATTTTTTTGTGTGTGTGCAAAGAAACACAACCTTAGCCCACATATTCTCACTCATTTCTCTTTTGTAAACTCCAGAGAAAAGGCACAGGGAAAAAAAAGGAGAATAAGGGCAGCTGAGCATTTAAGTTCAGTAGTTATTCCATCTCAAAGAAATTAACAAAATAAGGCTCGGAAAGTCAACGCTCTTATCAGAGCTCTCTGTATTTTGAAAATCCAGTATTCTCTTTTATTTTTTTGAAAAAGGGGAAAGAGACGGCTGCCAGCTGATGGGTAATAAAGAATGCATTATAGTACTTTCTGTCTATTTTCTACTTCTTCTTTTTACATGTAGTGTATTCTAACATTTGCATTTAAACTAACAAATGTCTTTTTATATACATGGGGTCATGCGGTTTAACCTACAAGCTGCGTTGGAAAATGCCAAGAAGTGTGTCCATGTTGTTATTGACTTACGGCTACAATTGAGTCCAAAATTTCTGTTGCTAAGCAAGACAGTTGTTAGATGAATTTTTGCCCCAATTTATGACCTTTCTTGCCACGGTTGTTAAGTGAATCTGGCTTCCCCATGGACTTGGTGTCAGGATTCTGGCAGTTACACTATTTCAATCATGAGTCTTGAACCAAACTTCCAAAACCTAGTAAGGATTTATTGAGAGTTAACATGCTGGCACTGCCTGGGTGTGCATGTTAATTCCCAATAAATCCTTATTAAGTGTTGGAAATTTGGCTTGAGACTCATGATTTAAATTGGGGTAACTGCCAGAATCCTGACAGCTAGCCGACTCATAATTCATATAATTCATTGTCACCCTTGACCCTGGTTTTCCCTCCAACCCCTAGGTGTATCATAATTCATATTATCCAATGGGACACATCCATAGCCAAGAGTCATCAATCATGCTCTTCAGTTAGAATTTTGTGTGGCAGAAGCTTCAGTCGCCTAGTTACTATCTTTGAAAACATTTATGGAATACACTTTTGGTTTTGCAAGCTACTACACTCCTCCCCTCTCCCTTTCTATTGGCAATTCTAAAAAGACTAGAGAAATATTTTATGAGTTGACACTTGGCTTGTCAGAAGATCGCAGAAGGTAGCATGATTCTGGGACACTGCAACCATCATAAATACGAATCACTTGCCAAGCATCTGAATTTTGATCATATGATCATGGGGATGCTGGAAAAGATATGAAAAATTGCCATAAGTCGCTTTTTTCAGGGCCGTTGTAACTTTGAACGGTCACTCAATGAACCGTTGTAAGATGAGGACCAACTCTATTTGCCAATATTCGATCATTCACTGACAATTCTTTTCACTGACCTTAATTCTTCAATACCCACAATCCCATGCAAAATCTTGCAAGGCTTACGAACCCCTTAAACCAAGGAAGTCCGCTTGGGGAATTCTGGGAGTTGTAGTTCACAAGTCTTAAAGCGACTCCAGCTGGAAACCCCTGTCTTCTGATAAATTTTTATCAGAAACATAATTCTGGCACTTAGCCTACGACAACAGAAAAGAAGCGCAATTTTTGGGGCCATGCATAATTAGCTATATGGGGGAAAGCCAAATATGGGTTTTTTTTTTAAAAAAAAGTTTTTCTTATGGTTTATAACCATTGATGAACGCAGCCAGAGAACACACAGTAAACATAAATTATCATTATGGAGGATCAGTCCTTGACTTACAATGGTTCATTTAATGACCATTCAAAGTTACAATAGGACTGAAAAAAAGTGACTTAAGAACTGTGGTGAGAATGCAGTATTGCAGGCAAATTCTGCCCGCTGCCAGGAATTCGATCCTGACTCAGCTTTCCATCCTTCTGAGGTGGGAAAAATGAGGGTCCAGATTGTTGGGGACTCTGTAAACTGCTTAGAGAGGGCTGTAAAGTGGTATATAAGTCTAAGTGTAAAGTCTTTTTAAGTCTATAAAGCGGTATATAAGTCTAAGTGCTATTTCTATTAAGACTGTTTTTCATTCTTATGACGGTTGAGGCCTCCCTATGGTCATGTAATCAAAATTTAGACATTTGGCAAACGACTCACATTTATGACGGTTGCCCTGTTCCCAGAATCACATGATCCCCTTTTGCGACTTCCTGATAAGCAAAAGCATTGGGGAAGCCAGATTCACCAAACAACCGTACTACTAACAAACGGCAGTGATTTGCTTAACAACTGTGGCCGGAAAGGTTGCAAAATGGGGCAAACCTCACTTAACAACTGCCTCACTTAAAAAGCTTGGCCTCAGTTGTGGTTGTAAGCAGGGGCGGGCTGATGGGGGTTCGCAGGGGTTCGGGAGAGCCCCTAGCTAAGATTCTGTGCAGTTTGGAGAACCCGCCAAATCCCACTCCTGGCTGGCCCCGCCCATCCCTCCCCTCCCCCACCAAGAGTCCCCACGTGGCCCGTTTTGGATGCAGGTAAGCGCAGGGCGCATACAGAGGCTCAGGAAGGGTGAAAAACGGGCCTACCGGAAGTTCCAGAAGGCCAGAAATGGGCCTGTTTCTGGCTTCCAGAGAGCCTCCAGAGTCCGGGGAGGCTGTTTTTGCCCTCACGGAAGCTCAAGGAAAGCCTCCAGAGCCCGGGGAGGGCAAAAACTCCCCCCACCCGCTGTGGTACAGGAGGCCGGCTAGGCCACACCCACCATGGCCACGCCCACCCAGCAACCAGACAGAGAACCCTTTGCTAAAATTTTTGAAGCCCATCCCTGGTTGTAAGGCGAGCACCCCCTGTGATGTCGGTCCTTCTTTTGCGATAAAGTTTTGAGGATTATCTCTCCATGGTGCTGCGTTGGTACACCAGATGCTTCCTCCATCTGAAATGCTCTCTTTAAACTCCCAATTTTCTCGGCCTTTAATTATTTCCGGGATGGGAGAAATCCAGAAGTAATGAGCTTTTAATAAATTAGGAAGTCACCACTAAATCTTTTTAAATGTAAACGTAAAAGTTAAAGATCAGTCAGTCGGGGGGAGAAAAAAACAAAACGTAAAACGCCAGAAGTCATGCTTCTCTTTAATCGGTGAATTGACAAGCCTTGTCAAAAAGGTATCTTCAGTCTCACTGTGAAAAACATATCCATTTCTCTCAGGATATTTATTACTTCTCATTTCACCACTTGTATATTTTCCCCCTAAGGTTCTAGATCTTAATTTTAAATAGTGTTTATTAGCAGGAAGGAGAAAAGATTGGGACAACCATTGAAGAGGTTTTTTTTTAAAAAAAAAACCAGAGCTTTACAATTAGAACCTTAATTGATTTCTAAAGCAAACAGAACTGTTCATTTTTTAATATATCAGTTGCCAGCTAATTGTCATCCCAAATTAGATTAACAATAGCCAGTGTAATTAAGAAGAATCATCTAGAGAACCTCAAACTTGGATCTCCCCAATGGAATGGGCTTAGCTAATATGCCACTAAATGTTGATGAAACCCCTCAGTTGGAGTAATACCGCTGCTTCTGTGCCAAAACATAGGAAACTGTTTCTGAATAGAAGCCTACCTTTGCGACGTGAACAAACAATAATAATTTAAAAAGCGCATCGCCAAAGTGTCACGCTACAGCAATGATTCACTGGCAAATAAACACAATAATAACATCAGATGATCCTTGTTGGCAGCAATAATAATTCCTTTTATTAGTTTTTCTCCTTTCGTCGCCTCCGCAAAAAAAACCCTTTTTTGGTTTAGAAATTCTTTCTCAACCCCGGAAACTTTTAAGATGTGCAGACTTCAACTCCCAGGATTCTCCAACCTGCGTGGGGGATTCTGGGAGAGGCTGTCTGGGGGATTTGGGGAGTTTAAGTCCACACATCAAATTGCTGAGGTCGAGAAACATGGCTCTGAGAGAATAGCTATGGATGGCAAATGGATTGACATAGGCTAGCAGAAATCCTTGCTTAAAACAGAAATAAAGGAACATTTTCACTTATTCAACAATTTAAACAAAGGTCTTAAACAATTTCACTTTGTTCTATAGATGTGTCATCTTCTGTCAATACTTGCCTGCCTGGTGCTAAAAAAATTATATTCTTTAACACTGCTTTTTGGACAGAAGTCTTGCAAAATTATATTTGATTTCCCACTTAGTTTGCACCCAGCTCATTCCCTGTCAGTCCCTCAGTCCAAATCAGAACAAGTACACCTATTGCGCAATTCAGCAGCATAAATATAGCTTAAGGTTTATTTATTAAACAACAAACATCAAAACATTCAACTGTCAAGTTGGGTCTAAAAGCAGGCAAGAACCAGGAGAGAGGGAGAGAGAGAGAGATGAACAACAGGCCAGAAAGTGCATTATTTGTCTTTGTTATGCCAGCTTTAACTCTTTTAGGGACATAAAAGCATAGATGTCAGAGTGTTTGCATGACTACTATTGTGAGACAACCCAGGAGCAAAACATAGCACACACAGAGGTTTTGTCTTTTAACAGTGGTTTATACAAGACAGCTATATACATACATATACTTGGTAGGCAAATACCTGGCAATCAATCAATCAATCTTCTTTACTCTGCACAGAAAACCACAGTGGAGACAGAAAACAAGGAGAGAGAGAGATCCACCCTCTCATGGCCACCCTTATATATACAGCTTCTTAAAGTGGTAAAACCCTGTGGGACCCATCCTCAGTCTTAAAGCAGCAATAACCATGCTGATTCATCCTCACTGCATCAGCCTTACAACAGCTGGTCAGATATTAAATCTCAATACTTTAACAATAGAGCAGAACCGAGGTGGAAAGGAGGGCACCAGGTGATCCCTCCCCAGTTCTGCAACACAAAACAAAGATTTGGTGGATAGGAACGATGAATCCAATGAAGAGAAAGTATCCCATGCTTAGAAGAGGCTTTCAGGCTTCTTGCAGATGGATTCTTCCACCCACACCTCCCCAAGATATCAGTCACAGCCTAGCAAACAAAGGCCCGCCCTTTTTGAATATGTACAGATAGCCCTTGACTTACAACTATTCACCTAGAGACCATTCAATAGCACTGGGAAATAATGACTTATGATCAGTCTTTACACTTAAAATCGTTGCAGCATCCCCATGGTTCTGTGATCAAAAATTGGGTGCTTGGCAACCAGCATGTATTCTCAACACTTGCAGGGTCCCAGGATCATGTGATCATTATGCCAGAATTATGGATGTTGAAATCCAGGAATGCTGCCCTGAGAATTCTGGGAGTTGAAGTCCATGAAGACTGGCTGAGGAATTCTGGGAGTTGAAGTCCACAACTATTGGTTGAGGAATTATGAATGTTGAAATCCAGGAATACTGCCTGGATAATTCTGGGGGTTGAAGTCTATGAATACTGCCTGGAGAATTGTGGGTATTAAAGTCCATGAACGCTGGTTGAGGAATTATGAGTATTGAAATCTATAAATCCTAGCTGGGGAATTCTGGGAGTTGACATCTATGAATACTAGCTGAGGAATTATGGATGTTGAAATCCATGAATGTTGCCTGAGGAATTTTGGGTATTAAAGTCCACAAACACTGGCTGAGGAATTATGGATATTAAAAACTACAAACCCTAGCTGGGGAATTCTGGGAGTTGAAGGCCACAAATGCTGCCTGGGGGATTCTGGGAGTTGAAGTCCATGAATACTGGCTGAGGAATTCTGAAAGTTGGAATCTCGGAATACTGCCTGGGGAATTTTGGGTATTAAAGTCCACAAACCCTGGCTGAGGAATTATGGATATTAAAATCTACAAATCCTAGCTGGGGAATTCTGGGAGTTGAAGGCCACGAATACTGCCTGGGGAATTCTGGGAGTTGAAGTCCACACATTTTTAAATTGCCACAGTTGAGAGACACCCAACTAGATTAGAATGGCAATAGGGCTGCTACTGCGAGGTTGTGGTTGTTGCCTGCCCGTTGCCGTTTGTTTTTTAAAAAAAACAAAAACAAATTTAAACTTGGGAGTGTGCAATTTCTAACAAACCCCATTTTCTCCTCTACCTCTGCCACTTGCCGGACTTAAGGAGCTCATCATGGGAAGATAAATAAAGCAGCCCAAAAGCAAATAACCAGGCTGACAGAATAATCAAGATTAGATTGCAGTCCCTTGGGAAGCTGCAGAATCTTCCACCGGCCCAGGCTTTTCTGCTTGTCGACTCCTTTGCCAATATATCATTCACTGATGTATCTATATTAAATTGCCAGCCTAAAGGTCAGCGATCAGGTAGATACGTTGGGCAGGGTGATGCGCCTTTTGCATTCAGCATACAGCGAGTTTACCCCAAAATGCCAGGAATGGGGAGGTTTTGAATGCTATAGGTACTGCCAAGCTTAACCAGCCGCTTGTCAAGAAAAACAAGTACTGCTTATGAGCTGAGTTCAGAATGGTTTGCTGTTTTCTTGGCCAGGAAAAAGGATTGGCAGCTGTGTAGCCATCAGGACGTAGACACACATTGAAATGGTTGCGGGAACGGGGTATGTCTAGTCTAGGGAAAAGAAGGAGTGACAACAGGATAGCAGCGTTGCAATTATTCAACAGATTAACAGAATAACAGAGACGGAAGGGGAACTTGGGGGTCATCTAGTCCAACCACCTCTGCTCAAGCAGGAGATCCTTACTTCCTAACAATTAGGACAATTAACCAGAGGAACAGCCTGCCTTTAGAAGTTGTGAGTGCTTCCTCGCAGGAGGTTTTTAAGAAGGGACTGGACAGCCGCTTGTCCGAAATAGTGCGGGGTCTCCTGCTTTAGTGGGGGGTGGGGTGGACTATAAGACCTCAAAGATCCCTTCCAGTTCACTGTATTCTAAATGTCTCACATACTGACCAGGAGCAAAGTTGAAAAGCAGAGTCCCAAAAAGCAGGAGACGTTGGTGCAAATCTACCCCCTTGACCAGTGGGAATGAAACTACAGAAACAGAAACCACAGAAACTCCTTGACATACGACTCCCCCTCAAGCCCAAAATTTCCACTACTAAGCGAGACAGCGAAGTGAATTTTGCCCCATTTTACCACCCATGGTGGTTAAGTGAACCACTGCAAGTTGTGAACTAAGTTACACCGTGGTTAAGGGCATCTCACCTCCCCGTTGACTTTGCCTGTCAGAGGGTCAGCAGGGAGGCTACAACGGTCGTAAGTGTAAAAAAAAAACCCAGTCACAACCACTTTTTTTTCAGTGTGGTTGTAACTTTGAATGGTCACTCAACGAAAGGTTGCAAGTCAGGGACTACACGTATTAAGATCTTCATTGTATTGTTACTTCAGATGCCAAAAGGAAAAGTACATGTGGCTACTTTAACTGGCTACAAATCCTTAAAGCGAACACATCTGTTCAAGTTCTCTTTATGGATGATTCTAGAAAAGAAACAACCGCTTTCATTTGTTAACTATCCCTGAAAAGTCTACTACATAACCCTTAGATGAAAATGTGTGAATGCAGGTCCTGTTTTTATCTGCTCATTGAAATCCTGGTTTGGTGAGAGAATATCTGCCAGCTTTTCCCAAATGAACCATTTCCCCCTTGGTACTCAACCCTTTTATGAGAAAAAACTTACAACAGCAATAACACTTAGCCTTATATACCTCAAGGTAAATGGGTGGCAAGCTGGAATTAACAATTAAAGGGGACAACTTTCGAATTGTTAGAACTAGGATGAAATCTAATGAACAATGAACGAATGGAATAAAAGTATGTGATAAAATTGCAAATGTGAGAGGTAAAAGTAATATGTGTAATGAATATAGAAATGAAATAAGAATCTTAGATAATATTGTAAAATAAGACATGAGAATATTTTAAGAGAAAAGAAATAAGCTATGGACTGGAATTCAATAAAATAAATGTAAGGAATATAATATTTGAGAATATTTAAAGGAAAACAGAATAAGTAATAATGTGATACGAAATTGAATATGAAAGATGAATATGTAACTATGGACATGTTTGTATTGAAATGTAAAAACCTGGAACCGCGCTGTTCACCAAAAGAGATCTTTTTTAAAATATAAAAATAAAATTAAAAAAAAGGACTTATATACCGCTTTACAGAGCTTTACAGCCCCTCTTTAAGCAGTGTACAAAGTCAGCTTCTTGCTCCCAACAATTTGGGTCCTCATTTTACCCACCTCTGAAGGATGTAAGGCTGAGTCAACCTTGAGGCTGGTGGGATTAAAACGAGAAATTGCAGTCAGTCAGCAGAGGTAGCCTGCAGTACTGCACTCTAACCACTGCACCACTGTGGCTCACAAAGACAAAAAGTAGATTTTGCAGACTGGTTAGAGAAAGGATGAAAGACAATGTTATGAGGCGTCACACAAACTCGTAAAGAGACTTCAGAAGTCCTTCCTTGATTGGTAAATAATATAAATTTCAGAGAAATCCAGAAAAGGAAGAATGTGAAATTTGCTATAAACAATTTAGAGTCCACTTGCCCAACTTTTGTAGGAAAATAAGATGGTTGAATTGTATATCTAGTTGGGAAAGATGAAAGTAGGCCAAAGTAGGTCTAATAACTAGGTTCTACTACTGGGATTTGTTCCCATGTCTTATTCACATTATCAATAATTATATTATCTGTTCGCTGCATCTATAACATTATAAAATGGAGGATTTTTAAATTTATTTTTTTACTCTCTATGAAGGAAGTGCACATATCTTTTGCCACCCTATCTTCTGACTCAAAAATATTATGCCTGTTTTGAAAACACAAAAGAACACGGAGCCAAGGTTTAATCAATAAAGAAACGGTCGTACATGCACTGGTGTCGAATCTACCTTGCCACTTCCAAAGTGCTGGACAAGTATTTTCTGTTTTAAGAGACTCACTCCCACATGAATCTTTCAGTACATAAAGAAAGAAAGGAAGGAAGGAAGGAAGGAAGGAAGGAAGGAAAGAAAGAAAGGAAGAAAGAAAGAAAGAAAGAAAGAAAGAAAGAAAGAAAGAAAGAAAGAAAGAAAGAAAGAAAGAAAGAAAGAAAGAAAGATGGATTAGAGAGAAGGGAGGGAGGATTAGAAGGGAGGGAGAGAGGAAGAAAGGAAGGGTTAGAGAGGAGGGAGGGAAGGGAGGGAGGGAGGATTAAAGAGGAGGAGGGAGGGAGAGAAGGTGGGAGTAAGGAAGGAAGGGAGGGGGAAAGGGTTAAAGAGGAGGGAGGGAGAAAGGATTAAAGAGGAGGCAGGGGGGGAGAGAAGAAGGGAGGGAGGGTTAAAGAGGAGGGAGAGAAGGATAAAAGAGGAGGGAGAGAGGGAGAGAGGAAGGGAGGGAGGGTTAAAGAGGAGGGAGAGAAGGAGGAAGGAGGGAGGGAGAAAGGATAAAAGAGGAGGGAGGGAGGGAGGGAGGAAGGGAGGGAGGGTTAAAGAGGAGGGAGAGAAAGAGGGAGAGAAGGAGGGAGGGAGGAAGATAGGAAGGAAGGAAGAGCCCTACACCACAAGCAGAACATCTGAAAGCAAGCTGAGGTTCCCCGTGAAGACTTCCAAGGCTGAACTTGGCAGTCGTTCACAAAGCAACATCATGACAATTAAAACGAAGCGATTAAAATAAAAGTACACAGATCACTTCTTGTTGAAAGAGCCCACTCTACAGATGCTTCTGTCTGACATGGCAAACGTTTTCCCTGCCTCTCAAACACGCGTTTTTTTTCTTAATGACTGTTTCTTTTAGAAATGGCCTCTCCCTCTTCCCACCCACCCACCCAAACCCCCCTTCCAAACCTGTCTTGGATGCATCAGTTAGAAAGGCAGCTCTTTGGCTCCAACAAACAGATCTGGGTTAGCAGAACAGCTTGCTTACCTTGGAAAGATTCCAGATAACTCTGTGGCAGTCTCACTACAAGAAGAGAGGGAGAGAGAGAGAGAGAGAATATGTGTGTGAGAGATAATATGTTTGTGTGAGAGTGTGTGTGTGTGAGAGAGAAAGAGAGAATGTGAAAGTGTGTGTGAGAGAGAAAGAGAGAGAATGTGTGTTTGATAGAGAGAATGTGAGAGAAAGAAGAAAATGGAGAGAATGTATGTGAGATAATGTGTGTGAGAGAGAGAATGTGAGAGAAAAAGAGAGAATGTGAGAGAAAGAGAAAGTGTGTGTGAGAGAGAAAGAGAGAGAATGTGTGTTTGATAGAGAGAATGTGAGAGAAAAAGAGAGAATGTAAGAGAAAGAGAATGTGTTTGTGAGAGAGAAAGAGAGAGAATGTGTGTTTGATAGAGAGAATGTGAGAGAAAGAAGAAAATGGAGAGAATGTATGTGAGAGAATGTGTGTGAGAGAGAGAATGTGAGAGAAAAAGAGAGAATGTGAGAGAAAGAGAAAGTGTGTGTGAGAGAGAAAGAGAGAGAATGTGTGTTTGATAGAGAGAATGTGAGAGAAAGAAGAAAATGGAGAGAATGTATGTGAGATAATGTGTGTGTGAGAGAGAATGTGAGAGAAAAAGAGAGAATGTGAGAGAAAGAGAATGTGTGAGAGAGTGAAAGAGAGAGAATGTGTGTGACAGAGAGAATGTGAGAGAAAGAATGTGTGTGAGAGAGTGAGAGGGAATGTGTGTTTGATAGAGAAAATGTGAAAGAAAGAGAATGTGAGAGAAAGAGACAATGTGTGTGAGAGTGAACATAAGAGAAAGAACGAGAGAGAGAGAGAGAATGTGTTTGTGTGAGAGAATGTGAGAGAAAGAGAGAAAGAGAATGGGGGAGAGAAAGATACAAAAAAGAAACTTCATTAGTATTCAAACGTGTTTAATCCGAATAACTAGGAAAATTCACAAGAACTTCAGATATACATTAAAAGCATTTGGGTTTTAATTAGGAATGTTTCCACACTTCATCTCGTTCAAATGCTCCCCCGATTAAGAAAGAACCTCTTCCTTTTCTGCCCTTTCAATTCCTGGTGGATAAGCATCTCTCTCTCTCTCTCTCTCTCTCTCTCTCTCTGTGTGTGTGTGTGTGTGTGTTGACAATGCTGAAACACTACAGAAAAGCAATTGTGCAAAGGGCAAGAAAAAGAATGGTTGTGTTTTTCAAAACTAAAAACCAAAACCCCCCCCAAAAAATCAAAACAATTCCTCCAAATTATTGATAAGAATGGCTAAAGGAGAGAAGCATTTGCTAGGATTATATCTTAAATTATTGCAAGATTCATTTTGGAGGGTGCTTTACTCCTACATAGGATGTGAATCACGTTATAACACATCATGGTCCTATTTTTTTTTAGTGATTTCATACATGCTCAATAAAAAAATAATAATAACAGAGGTAAACGAAAAGAAAGTAAACAAATTGAAATTTGGCCCTCAGCACAAGATTATAGTTTTGGAATCCATTGGGTTCCACCGGTTTGTCAGAAAGTTGAAAAACATAAATAAAAATTTAGGAATGCGATCTTGTTTATTCTGGATGGCAGTTTTCGTAGCCCTGGGGAGAAATTCTTATCATCTTTTGCGTTTTTTCAGCTAGGAGGGGATGAGTTATGTAATACTGTGACATGAACTGAAATTAAAATGATTTTTAAATGATTTTTTTTAAAAAACAACCAACACACACGTTTAAAACAGCTGAAATCTCCAGAGATATCAAGATTTTACAAGATATCAATGTTCTCATTCAAGGTTTATGGCAGATGCTCGGACAAGTAACTGGAGCTCATGCTGTTACACGGCTCTAGGGATTCGAACCACCGAACTGCCGACCTTTTTTTTTTTAATAATTTTTATTTATTTTTAATAACAAGATAACTTTTTTTTGTGCATCCATTTCCTAGTCACTAGTATAATTATATTACATAATAGCTCATATTATCAATCAATAATTGTATAACCTAATATCATCAAAACATTCTTGCAATTCTTGTCGGGGAAAAATGCCACCTTGAACTGCCGACCTTTTTGATCGACAAGCTCAGCGTCTCAGCCACTGAGCCATCGTGTCCCTCTAAGTGTGGTCTTACCAAGGCATTATAAAGTGGCATGAACACTTCACGTGATCTTGTTTCTAAAATCTTCTTTTCATGTTTCCTAACACCTATTCACGCACCACCATAGCGTCCATGGAACATGCTTGCCTGTCCTGACACAAATGCCATAAAATGTGTGTCAGCAGTAGCCCCTGATATGAATAATGTGAGCTGTTGAGTCACGTAGCTCGAAGCAAATTATCACTGACTTAATTGTATTGGAATCAAAATGTCTCCATATGGGTCAATCTAATTCTCACACTAGAACTGTGCTCTGGAGAAGTGTCAATTACCGTGGAGGTCAAATTCAGAAACACAGTTTGTGACTTACAATCACCTGGCCTTAAAAAACAAAACAAAACAAAACTTCTAGAGTTGAACAGGTGAGGTCTGTTTTCCCATTGTAGCTGCACAAACTAGAGATACCTGAATATTTAGAAAGGAAGAAATGACTATTGCCACAAACTGTGTCCATCTCACCTGCCTTTTTTTTGGCAAATTTCAGCAAAAAAAATACCCGTAGGTTCACACTTACAACCACACTGTTTGCTTAACAACTTTGGATTGGCTTAACGACTGTTGTAAAACTGGTCATAAAATCAAATCCGATTCAACGTATGATTGTGATAATTTATGATGAAAATTCCACTCTCTCAGTTGTGGCTTTAAGTTAAGCCTAATCACATCTCCTTTCCTCAAATTTAAATCCGAATTTGCAGGCATAAGTTCTGCTAGTTTTTATTTGTATTTATTTATTTATTTTGTCAAGCATGTACTAGATAACAGGTATAAGTGTAAACATGAACTGAACAAGGAGAGATTTAACCTGGAAATAAGGAGAAACTTTCTGACAGTGAGAACAATCAACCAATGGAACAGCTTTGCCTTCAGAAGTTGTGGGAGCGCCATCACTTGAGACTTTCAAGTAGAGATTGGACTGCCATTTGTCAGAAAGGGTGTAGGGTCTCCTGTTTGGGGGGGGTTGGACTAGATGACCTACAAGGTCCCTTCCAACTCTGATTATCTATTATCTGTTATCTGTTACATGATTATGATTACAAGAAATAGGTACAAATAAAAGGGGACATTAGGATAGGGACGGTAGCAGGGGTGTCATTCAAATTTCTTAACCACTGGTTCTATGGGCATGGCCTAATTTGTGGGTGTGGCTTGGTGGTCATGTGACTGGCTGGGCGTGGCTTGTATGTAAATATTGTAAATATATATGTAAAGATTGATTTTTTTTTATTTAAAAAAAGAGCAACTTTTACCCAAAATCAGGCAAAGCAGGCAGACAGATTGAGCTGCTTGCAGAATCACAGTTTCACTCCCAGATCTGCCTTTCTGCAATCTGCTGCCTGAGTCTGCACTGAAAAGATAGAAGCTTCAATCCTAAAGAAGCTTCAGCTCTGCTCTCAGGCCACTTCTCCCTTCCCCGACCCTCTGAATACCACCCTTGACTGGGCCTCAGGGAAGCCTCCTGGGCGGGGCAGGTGGGGAGGGGAGGGGCCAGCCAGTGTTGTGATTTGCCGGTTCTCCAAATTGCACAGAATCGTAACAATGGGTTTTATAGAACTGGTCCGAACTGGTAGAATCCCACCCCTGGACGGTAGGCAGGCTAGTGCGCTTATGCACGCTCCTTACAGACCTCTTAGGAATGGGGTGAGGTCAACAGTAGACAGTCTAAGATTAAAGTTTTTGGCATTTGGGGAAGAAAACTTTAAATACTTTTTTCTAAAAAAAAATATAATTCAATAGATAGCATGAGGTTTGAGCTAAAGGCTAGATAATGCAAAGGGAAACGGAAAGTGGTTAAAAACTACTTAGAAGATCAACTCGGAGGTGAAATATAATAGTTGCAAGGTTTGGCTTTACTCCAGATTCCTTCTTTAGGAGAACAGAGAGAAAACTATAAGATAATCTGCAACCAGGAAATGCATCTAGAAACAGAGAACTCAAGTAGATACTTCTCTGTCATATTGAACCCACTTGTTTCAGCTGTTCCCCTCAACAAAAATTTATGGTAGTTTCCATGCCTAAATGTTGACATCCACACACTGCCCCAGCAGCCTTCTCCTGCTGCTGTTGTCTGTCAAATTCAAAATGATTTTGCTTGCATTTAACAAAACACAGATAAGGAGGCAGAAGAGGCACCAGCCGAAATTTGCAGACGGCACAGGGCAGATCGTTCAGAAGACAAGCTCAAAGTTCAACAACTGTTTATCTGGGACAGTCTTGAGTTGGGCAAACCTAGAACGGTATTTGACAACTTTAAGATAGGTGGACTTCAACTCCCAGAATTCCCCAGTCTACATGGCTGGCTAAGGAATTCAGGGAGCTGAAGAAGTCGACGTATCTTAAAGAAACCCTGGGCGAGAAGCTCTCCTGGGTCCCTTCTAGCCCTATGCCTCTATGATTCTGGCCAAAAAGCTGTCCGCCATTACCTGTTGAAATGATTTCTAAAACTACAGAGATTTCTAAAAGTAATAAAGGCGGAACATGCAAACAAACGCAGGTGGTCTTCGATGTATGACCACAACTGAGCCCAATATTTCTGTGGCAAGCGAGACAGCTATTAAGTGAATTTTGCCCCGTTTTACAACCTTTCTTGGCACGCTTGTTAAGTGAATAATTGAACTGGCTTAATTAGTAACATGGTTGTTAAGTCAACCTGGCTTCCCCATGAATTTTGCTTGTCAGAAAGTCACAAAAGGAGAATACATGACCCCTCAACCATCATAAATGTGAGCCAGTTGCCAAGTGTTTGAATGTTGATCATGTGGCCATGGGAATGCTACAATGATCATAAGTGTGGAAAACGGTCATCAGTCTTTTTTCAATGCCGTTGTAACTTTGAACAGTCGCTAAATGAACTGTTGTTAAGTCAAAGACTTACCTGTATTCATTTATTGATCAGCAAATCTATTGAAAGGGTTTCTTCATTTCTATGTTAGCCCACAACCTTCAGAATTTCTGGTCATCTTCCATCCAAGTCATGACCATGTATGATCAATCAATCAGAATTAAGCTGGGAGGGACCTTGGAGGTCTTCTAGTCCAGCCCCCTGCTCAAGAAGGAGAACCTATACCATTTCAGACAAGTGACCACCCAGTCTCTTCTTAAAAACCTCCAGTGTTGGAGCACCCACAACTTCTGGTGGCAAGCTGTTCCACTGGTTAATTGTCCTCACTGTGAGGAAGTTTCTCCTTAATTCTAGGTTGTTTCTCTCCTTGATTAGTTTCCATCCATTGCTTCTTGTCCTGCCTTCAGGTGCTTTGGAAAACAGGTTGATCCCCTCTTTTGGGGGGGCAGTGCCTCAAATATCACAACTCTGGTGTCATGTCCCCCTTCATCCTTGTTGGGTTCTGCAACTCAACAAGGTAGACACAGACTTCAGAGGATAATTAGAACTGCAGGGAAAAAACAATTACTACCAACCAGACTTCCATCGAGGACCTGTATCCTGCATGAGTCAAAAAGAGGGCTGTGAAAGTATCTACTGATCTCTCACATACTGGACATAAACTGTTTCAACTCCTTTCCTCAAAACAACGCTATAGAGCACTGCCCACCAGAACAACTAGACACAAGAACAGTTGTTCCCCGAAAGCCATCACTCTGCTAAACAAAGAATTCCCTCAACACTGTTCAACTATTACAAAGTCTGCACTACTATTACTGTTAATCTTCTCATCACTCCTTATCACCCAACCCCTCCCACTTGTGACTGTATGACTTTGTCACTTGTAAACTTTGTCACTTGTATCCTTACGATTTATATTGACTGTTTCCTAGTATGATTTGATTACTTATTGTACGCTATGATTATTATGATTAAGTGCTGTACCTGATGATTCTTGACTCTTGACAAATGTATCTTTTCTTTTATGTGCACTGAGAGCATTTGCACCAAGACAAATTCCTTGTGTGTCCAATCACACTTGGCCAATAAAGAATTCTATTCTATTCTATTCTATTCTATTCTATTCTATTCTATTCTATTCTATTCTATTCTATTCTATTCTTCTCTAGAATGATGTTACTTAGCATTTTCATGATTGGCCAAGGTTGGCTAGAAGCTACCAGAGATCCAAACCACATCTTTGTGTTTGAACACAACGCACAAAACTTGACAGAAAATTCCTGGCAAGAAAGGGGAGGGGAAGAAAAATTTATTTTTTGGGGTAAGGGTAGGAACAAAAATGGCAAAATGCCACAAGGAATATGTAGGCAGTGAGTACTGAGGGCTGGGAAGAGTGGCTTCTACTGATTTAATTGTTCCCAAAAACTGTTTGTAGGGTAATGAACATCTCAGCTACTACGTCCCAAAGGCTGACAATTTGAAGGGTAATAATTTCAGGAGAGAATCTGGAAATAAAAGCAAAGTTGGAAGCAGGGGTGGGATTCAATTTTTTTAACAACCGGTTCTATGGGAATGGCTTAGTTGGTGGGCGTGGCTTGGTGGTCATGTTATTGGCTGGGTGTGGCCAACTCAACATCACTCACATCGAGGCACGCATCTTCTCACCTGGCTTCTCATGACTGTGGGGATGCTGCAACAGTCATAAGTGTGAAAAATGGTCATGAGTCACTTTTTTTCAGTGCCATTGTAACTTTGAATGGTCCCTCCACACAAGCAAAGTACCAGCAAAGGAGGGGAAAAAAACTCCAGAGAAGTTCCTGAGACAGGAAGTCTAGTCCTGCCAAGAATGTAATAAGAGTTAACAGAGAGGCAGTTTCTGTAAGCAACACCAGAATGTTTCCTTCCTGCCCTCCTTACAGGATTAGGCCCATAATTTCTTCTAACAACTAGTTCTCCGAACTGCTTAGAATGTTAACAACTGGTTCTAGCGAATAGGTGCAAACCTGTAGAATCCCACCCCTGGTTGGAAGGGAAAAAAAACACTGCACTTCACAAGCTGCTGAATGCGCACTTTGGTTTCGAAATTTGTTCTCCCTACTGAACCTAGGCGGCTTCCCGTACAGGTGCTTAACTTTTATATTGACTGACTCATTCATTTCCTTCCTCCCTTGGGGTTCCCTGAGAAGCCGCATAGCTTCTTTCCAGCAGGAAAGCTGCCTTACCACCGATCAGCAACTTCCTCCTGGGAGGAATTCACCGGTCTTTCCTTTATAGGTTTATCAAATCTGATTCCACCGGCTTAAAGCTGCTTTCGGTAACCAGTGTCTGCTTTCAGCAGCTGTTCCTAATTTCTTCAGGCCATCTGTCCTTCTGCTCAAGAAGGCATTCCCAGTATTTTTGACATATGACACAGTGTGTTTGCACTCCCTTCTTGCAAAGTGATCGGTTCCTTTCCTAACACTAGATCTTCATGGATTCCCTATACCAAGGGTGTCAAGCTCAAGGCCTGGAGACTGGATCCAGCCCGTGGGAGTTTAGATCTGGCTCACAGAGCCACCCTAGAAAAAAATGAAGGTTGCTTCTCTCCTTGATGAGTTTCCATCTGTTGTTTCTTGTCTTGCTTTCTGGTGCTTTGGTAAATAACTTGACCCCTTCTTCTTTGTAGCACTCTCTCAAATACTGGAATATTGCTACCATGTCCCTGTCTGTTCCCCACCTCCCACCCCACCTCCCCAAAATAGAACCGGATCTGTTCCCCCCCAAACAATAATTGCTAAAGCAGTTTTGCACCATTCCAAAAGAAAAGAAAGGAACCCAACAAGAAAAAAAAAAGATGCCTTATTCAGTTCAACACCTTGGTATCCTGAACCAAACAATTCCCTTTATTAATCATTGCACCATCAACACGCCGAGTCTCTGCTCCAGTTAAATAATAGATTCCTGAATTGACTTTTAAAGGAGGCCGTGTGCTCATTAATATCTCACGTATTTTGCCTTCCAAAATCAGCCCTGGAGGCATGTCACTGGGTTCAGGCAAAGAAAGTGACATATTAAGCTTCATTTACTCAACAGTGTTTGGAGACAGAAAAGCGAAGGGCAGAAGGAAATAGTAGGGAAGTGAGAAAAGGGGTTCCGGAATTAATATGGAGTGGGAATTCCAAATTGTTTCCTGCCTTTGCATTCAGAAATAGATCCATTTATGCAGAACAATGCCCATTATAATAAGAGTAGACAAAAGGCATATTAATCTCATTTAAAAAAAAAAAAAGTTTTTTCCCCCCTCTATCCCCAAACCAGTCAGATTTCAAGAGCTTCTTATCAAGTGTTAATTACATTGCTATTACTGAGGGACATGGATATTGTATCACAAATTACGTTGCACGGCTGAACACAAATAGTGTATCATGAGCATCGGCACAGAGGAGTAGCAAATCAACTTCTGAACTGAAGAAATATTTATGGGAGGTAAAAGAGAGAGAGAGAGAGCGGGGAGGGGGAGAGAGAAAGAGAAAAGATAGAGGCATGATAGAGGATAGATAGATAGATAGATAGATAGATAGATAGATAGATAGATAGATAGATAGATAGATAGATAGATAGATAGATAGACAGACAGACAGACAGACAGACAGACAGACAGATGGAAGGGACAGATAGACAGACAGATAAGATTTCTATGGCATGAGAAAAAGAGAAAGATGAGATGAGATAGATAGATAGATAGATAGATAGATAGATAGATAGATAGATATAGATAGATAGATGTTAGAGATAGTTATGATTTCTGTGGTATGAGAGAGATGAGATGAGACAGCTAGAGATAAGAAATTATATATATACAAACATACACTCAGGAGAGAGAGAGAGAGAGAGAGAGAGAGAGAGAGAGAGAGAGAGAGAGAGAGAGAGAGAGAAATGATATAGATAGGATAGACAGACAGTCACAGACAGACAGATAAGATAGATAAAGAGAAGATACATAAGAAATTATGTATACACAAACAGATACATAGACACCCACACTCACACCCACACAGAGGGAAATGATATAGAGATGATACATAGGTAGACAAGTAGATAGGTAGATAGCTAGGTAGGGAGCAGCGGTGGGATTCAAAATTTTTTTACTACAGGTTCTGTGGGCGTGGCTTGGTGGGCGTGGCAGGGGAAGGATACTGTAAAATCTCCAGTCAGAGGTGGCATTTGCCGGTTCTCCAAACTACTCAAAATTTCCACTACCAGTTCTCCAGAATTGGTCAGAACCTTCTGAATACCACCTCTGGTAGCTAGGTAGGTCGGTAGGTAGGTGGGTGGGTGGGTAGATAGATAGATAGATAGATAGATAGATAGATAGATAGATAGATAGATAGATAGATAGATAGATAGAGCAATATCCTATGTATATGTGTGTGTGCATAGTCAAACACACATACACCCCCCCACACATATGCATATCCTTCCAGAACAACTTTTTAATAAACACACACGCACACACACGCACACACACAGAGCGTCTCTGTCTCTATATTGTCAAGAGGCCTTCTGCCAATTAACTACTTGAGATGCTCAAGGTCAAATGCCTCGTCTATCTACCACAAAAATGGGGTGGAAACAGCCTTTTTGTGTGTTTGGGTTATATAATTTTCTATTCAAACCTCTGAGGCAGGCTGTAATTTCCTTAAAAAGCAACTTAGATGCCGGATTCACAAGGCAGATTTAAATCTCACACTTGGGTGAACAAACAAGGTTCTTGTCTTCACATGATATGACTATATGCAAATAGAACAGCCATAAGGAAATGGCCCTGGTCCTTGATGGCATTAATAGAAAAACACAATAATTTGGTCAAAAGTCACTATTTTTGAGAATTCTGTCTCCCCTCTTCTCTAGGAAGCAGTTGGTAGCTCTTGAATTCTTAGACGGGTAGTCCTCGACTTATGGACCACAGTTGAGCCCAAAGTGTATTTTGCTAAGTGAGAAATTTGTTAAGTGAGTTTTGCCCCATTTTATGACTATTCTTGCCGTGTTTGTTAACTGAATCACTGCAATTGTTACATTAGTAACATGGTTGTTAAGTGAACTTAGTTTCCCCATCTTGCTTGTCAGAAGGTTGCTAAAGGTGATCGCTTTACCTATGAAAAAGTATCTTCTTCTCTCCTCCTTTCACCTCTCCTCTCTCCTCTTCCCTATTTTATTCTCTCTCCCCTCCTCTCTTCTTTTCCCTATTCTAGTCTATTCTCGCCCCCCTCTTCTCTTCTCTTTTCTCTTCCCTATTCTATTCTCTCTCCTCTTTTCCTCTCTCCTCTCTCTCTCTCTTCCCTATTCTATTATCTCCCCTCCCTTCTCCTCTCTCTTCCCTATTCTATTCTCTCCTCTCTTCCCTATTCTATTCCCTCTCCCGTCTCCTCTACTTTCTCTTCCCTATTCTATTCTCTCTCCTCCCCTCCCCTCTCTCTTCCTGATTCTATTCTCTCTCCTCTCCTCCTCATCTCTGCACTTCCCTATTCTATTCCCCTCTCTTCCCTATTCTCTCTCCTCTCCTCTTTCCTCTCCTCTTTCCTATTCTCCCCTCCACTCTCTCTTCTTTTCCTATTCTATTCTCTCTCCTCTCTTCCTGATTCTCTTCTCTCTCCTCTCCTCCCTCATCTCTCACTTCCCTATTCTATTCCCCTCTCTTCCCTATTCTCTCTCCTCTCCTCTTTCCTCTCTCTTTCCTATTCTCCCCTCCCTCTCTCTTCTTTCCCTATTCTATTCTCTCTCCTCTCTTCCTGATTCTCTTCTCTCTCCTCTCCTCCTCATCTCTGCACTTCCCTATTCTATTCCCCTCTCTTCCCTATTCTCTCTCCTCTCCTCTTTCCTCTCCTCTTTCCTATTCTCCCCTCCACTCTCTCTTCTTTTCCCTATTCTATTCTCTCTCCTCTCTTCCTGATTCTCTTCTCTCTCCTCTCCTCCTCATCTCTGCACTTCCCTATTCTATTCCCCCTCTCTTCCCTATTCTCTCTCCTCTCCTCTTTCATCTCCTCTTTCCTATTCTCCCCTCCACTCTCTTTTCTCTTCCCTATTCTATTCTCTCTCCTCTCCTCTCTCTTCCTTTCCCTCCCATTCCCTTCCCTTCCCTTCTACAGTATTCTTTGCTCAAGTCAATGGCCATCCAACATCTCCCTACAGTTCCTTTCAAAATCCTTTCCTGAATATATGAATATGTCTCTATTTTTTTCCCCCTGTACAATAATAATAATACATAGCCTCTCTCTCCATGGTGATAGCCTTTCAGGCTATCTGCAAACAATTTTTGCTCTATTTTTGTATATCATCCAAGGAAATGGGTAGCGTGCAATAAATATAATCCAATTTTCATTTCTGCTGCTCCAATGATCCCGATCATTTGTGTCTCCACTCATATCCAAATGATATAATAGATCTTAAACATGTTATACCTCCCTGGATCAAATATTGCCTCTGCTACAGAAATATAATCTGGAAGGAAGACAAATAAGATTTCGGTGGCAGATTGTTTTAAATAATAACAGGTGTTGAATGCCAATTTTGAAAGTTTGGGGATGTCAAAATTATTCCCTGCACAGAAGCTGAGGGGGAAGAACATAGGTAGTACTGAAAGATCCTATACTGATAAACATGCATTACTTAATTTAAACAAATGACCTTAAGGGAGGAGGGAATTCAAAAATGTAATTGTGACATAAGTATATGACTCTTCCAAGCCAAAATGTAAAAAAAAAAGATGTTGAGATTCTAGAAAGAGTGCAAAGAAGAGCAACAAAGATGATTAAGAGACTGAAGGCTAAAACAAATGAACGGTTGCTGGAATTAGGTAGGTCTAGTTTAATTAAAAGAAGGACTAGCAATGATAGCAATGTTCCAATATCTCAGGGGATGCCACAAAGAAGAGGGGGTCAACCTATTCCTCAAAGCACCTGAAGGCAGGACAAGAAGCAATGGATGGAAATTAATCAAGGAGAGAAGCAACCTAGAACTAAGGAGAAATTTCCTGACAGAACAATTAACCAGTGGAACTGCTTGCCTCCAGAAGTTCTGGATGCTCCAACACTGGAGGTTTTTAAGAAGAGATTAGACAACCATTTGTCTGAAATGGCATAGGTTTCCTGCTTGAGCAAAGGGTTAGACTAGAAGACCTCCAAGGTCCCTTCCAACTCTGTTATTCTGCTGTTCTGTAATTACATGTACTGGTTTTTAGTGGGCAATTCCTGGAAAGCTGGCGTATCTTCTTTCCCAGTGTCTCTTGCTAAGGAGATTTGTTGAGAATTTGTTGATGACCTGTTTTAGAGTTTAAGCAGATGCCAATCTTCTGACAGCTACTTCCTACCCTAAACAACAGTTCACAACTCATCAAGACCATGAAGATTTCTGATCCAACTGGATCCCAGTTTAATAAGGATTTAAGAATTGGCACCTCTGTCTTTTCCTCCCCATCCTAATGTCTCCACAGTGGTGGGATTCAAAAAATTTTATTATCAGTTCTGTGGGCATGGCTTGGTGGGCGTGGCTTGGTGGGTGTGGTAGGGGAAGGATACTGTAAAATCCCCATTCCCTCCCTACTCCTGGGAGAAGGTTACTGCAAAATCCCATTCTTTCCCCATCCCACTAACCTGCTTTCCAGCTCCATTCTCCAGTGCAGGGCAACAAATGAAGACCCAGCCGATCAGCTGGCAGAGAATAGATGGGGGTGGTCAGAGGTGGTATTTGCTGGTTCTCTGAACTACTCAAAATTTCTGCTACCGGTTCTCGAGAACTGGTCAGAACCTGCTGAATACCACGTCTGCAGTATCTGCCTGAAAAGATCACACAATTCATCATCTTTACTCGTTTTGCTAACACAGCTAGTTTGGAATGAAAATACACAAGGTGGAAAAAGGAAAAAAAAAAAAAAAGCAGAAAACTGAAACTAATTTAAGAGTTGCAGTGGCAGCCACGGTGTCAGCTGTTTACTACTGACAGGAGGACAGTTTAAGACACCATAAAAATCAAACACGCTTTATTGTGGCCTAAGCTTTGCGGACAAAATAAACCACAGAGGCTGAATTCTTGTTATCCTTGTTAAAAGTGTAAAGAGTTTGTAGCATCGTTGCTGTTGGGGATCAGATGGATTTTTTTTTAATCTCTGCAAGAGGTACAAAATGACAGTTGGCGGAGAAAAAAGGGGGATCTGTTCTTGAAAACATTTCTGAAGAGATTGAGACAGGATAGGATAGGAATATGGAAAGGAGTGGAATGGAATGGAATAGGGAATAGGAAAAAATGGAACGGAACAGAACAGAATAGAATAGGGATTGGGAATAGGGAATGGAATGAGAATAGTATGGTATGGCATGGCATGGTATGGTATAATATTAATATAGTATAGGGAATGGAATGGAATAGAATTAGAATTGGAATTGGAATTGGAATTGGAATTAGAACAGAACAGAACAGAACAGAATAGAATAGTATTAGTATAGAATAGTATTAGTATAGTACAGTACAGTATAGTATATGGAATGGACTGGACTGGAATAGAATTAGAATAAAATAGAATAGAATAGGGAATGGAATGAGAACAGAACAGAACTGAGAATGTAATATAATGGGGAGAATGGAATAGAATGGAATGGAATACAATACAATAGAATGGAATGGAATGGAATTCTTTATTGATCAAGCGTAATTGGAATGGAAGGAATTCATCAGTGGTGCATAAAGCTCTCAGTGTACAAACAAACAACAAAGTGATAAGCTATAGATCACAAATAATAAGATAAGCAATCAATAGGAGAAGATAGTAGGGCAGATGAGAAGGATAATAGCAACACAGCCTTACTACATGGGTAAATATCTTCAGGCCTAAGACAATGTTGTGGGAGTTAGATGTTTAGCAGACTGATGGCACAGGGGAGAAACTATCTTTGTATATAGTTATTTGGACGTGCAATGCCTTAAAGTGGCACCCTGAGGGGAGAAGTTGAAATAGTTTATGTCCAGGATGTGAGGGGGGGTCTCTAGATATTTTCTCAGCTCCTTTCTGGTTTCTCTTCTTTCTGAATTCTGAATGAATTGGTTCTCTTTTCTTTCTGAATTCCCATGCATACCCATCCCTGCACAATGCTTAATCCTTCCAAAAAATTATTTTTCTTCCAGAACAACAAAAAAAAAAGTTGAAGAGAGCTAAAGGAACTAAATTATAGATAATATTCCATGCAAACTCTACCGCAACTGTTGTTTTCTTGTCAAAAGAGAGAGAAAACCCCACTGCTACATGCTAGCGTTTCTTAATTCAGTGTGGGATATGTAGCATATTGCAATTGTCTGCAATTACAGTTAGCTATAATTAAGAACAATTACAGCTTTTATTTCTCAGCTTGTGCTTTAAAAAGCCCGGTTGTAATAAAATTCACCACTTCCCTACCTCCCCTCTTTTCACATTCTGTTTTTTTTTTTAAAGAAAAGGTGAATGTAATTATACATCCCCTATAACATTGCCAATAATTAGTTTGACTCTAGTATCTCCAAAAACCGTTTTCATTTTATCTGTCAGTGGCACCATCCACCTTCTACAGAACAAACTATAAAATTTTCATCATTAACCTCTGTCACCTTGAATATCTGCAAAACCCACGGGGAAAAAATATATATAGGGAAGGCTTTGTTGCTTTTTTTAAAAAAGGGTATTTTATGGCCCAACTAACGTGTACAATGAACTGGGTGGATTATCTAAACCCCACTCCCCTTATTTCTATATTACAAGGCAAAAAAGATTACCCTGTTTTGTACAAAGCAGCCAAATTGGTTTATTATTAAACTAAGCAGCAGATAAAAATAAAATGGGTCATGATCCATATATTTAAATGAGTTTCTCTTCCTTTAAAAAGTTTCATGGAACAAATTAAGGTGATTCTTTTATCGGAGAAGTTCAAGAAATCATTTTTTTTCCCCAGATTTTATTGGAAATAATCAGACATTCACATAAAAAAAAATGTTTGAATGGTTTGAAACCTGCTATGCTATCTCTCTCTCTCTCTCTTTCTTTCTTTCTCCCTCCCTCTTTTCTTTCTTTCTTTCTTTCTATCTTTCTTTCTTTCTTTCTTTCTTTCTTTCTTTCTTTCTTTCTTTCTTTCTTTCTTTCTTTCTTTCTTTTTTTCCCCCTCCCTCCCTCCTTCCCTCCCTCCCTCCCTCCCTTCTTTTCCTGGGACAATCAAATTTCTGTTTTTCTATCTTACTCTCAGGTTATTCGTTAATTTCTTTTCAATTTCACTTTATATTCTTTCTTTTTTAACTGACTTCAAACTACTTAGGAGTAGCAAAGGATGCAATTGCTGGCATTGTTCCTTTCATATATACAGGTACTTGTCGACTTACAACTAAAAAACAGTTTCAGTAGGACAGGAGTGGGGTGCAAATATTTTTACTACCGGTTCTGTGGGCGTGGCTAGGTGGGAGTGGGTAGATGGTCATGGTCATGTGACTGGGTGGGTGTGGCTTCTCCCCCCCCCCGCTCCATTTTTTCCCTCCTGTGCCTCAGGGAAGCCTCCTGGGTGAAGCAGTAAGACATCGAGGGGGACCCCAGCACAACTGATCATTGGAACAGCTGATCGTTGGGAGGAAAAAAAAGAAATATCAGTTCAGCCAACGCGGTAGCTGGTTTTTTTTTACTACCGGATTGCCTGAATCAGGCCAAACCGGTAGAATCCCACCACTGCAATAAGAGCAGCTTCTGAATTCCTGATGGCTTCCCCATTGACTTTGCTCATGGGAAACCCAAAGGGAGCATCCGAAATCATGATCATGTGACCATGGTTCACTGTGGCCCCGTGGAACGATGCTGCAGCGGCTAAAACTTTGGCAATACAACAGGACTGAAGATCCTTGAAATTCAAATTACACAAGAGTCATGGGTCCCAGATTTTGCACACCTTTTTTAAATTTAAATTTGGCAGATTTGAGGTACCTTGAATCCCATTTTGTCAGGGTGCCATGTGCCCTGTGAGCTCATTGAAGGTTACAAAAAGGCATATAAGTTTTAGTACTATATAGGTAAATTTTTTGCAAGGGTGGCTCAGTGGCTAAGACACTGAGCTTCTCAATCGAAAGGTCGACAGTTCAGCGGTTTGAATCCCTAGCACCGCGTAACGGGGTGAGCTCCCGTTACTTGCCTCAGCTTCTGCCAACCTAGCAGTTTGAAAGCACGTAAAAATGCAAGTAGAAAAATAGGGACCACTTTGGTGGGAAGGTAACAGCATTCCGTGTGCCTTCAGCATTTAGTCATACCGGCCACATGACCACGGAGACGTTTTTGCACAGCACTGGCTCTTCGGCTTTGAAACAGAAATGAGCACCATCCCCTAGAGTTGGGAACAACTACCATGTGTGTGCGAGGGGAACCTTTACTTTTACTTTTACTTTTAGGTAACTTTTGAGCATTACACTAGAGGAATGACACAGCAAAAACAGTGGGAGAATCACACACAGGAAACACTCCACCCAGGCAGATTACTCCAAACTGACCTTTGTGTTTCTGAAAATGTAGTCAGATCCAATCTAGTCAACGTGACCTCAATCTGTCTTTTTCGATGCATGTGCCAAAGCCCTTATAGCAGTCGTAAAACCTCAAGCTATACAATAGTCATGTCATATAAGCTGAATAGTGAAAAGGTTGGCTGGTGCTTGGAAAAATGCAGATTTATTCAAAGGCAAAGATGATTGGTTGGCCTCCTATCAGTTGGATTACTTCACTATCCCTGTAAAATTAGGAGATCTGCAACTCAGACGCTACTTGCTAGCCTTCCCTAATTTACAGAATCATACAATTAGGGAAAGGGGGAGGGAAACATTCTGTTTCTTGGAGTAATTAATGCATGCACACATGCTATTTAGGTTTAAGAATTTGTTTTCCAGCTTTCTTTTTCCTCTTCCTTCACCACCCCTTCTTCCTTTTATGCCTTGCCTTTTCAGTTATGGACCTCTTTTCATTTCTTCTCTCTTTCTGTTTCATTAATTCATTCAGGGGTGGGCTGCTACCGGTTCGCACTGATTCGGGCAAACTGGAAGTTAATTTTACATCTGGTTCACCGAACCAGTAATTGCAATGACTGGCTGGCCCCGCCCATCCCTCCCCTCCCCTGAGTCTACACACAGCCCATTTTGGATCCCAGGTAAGTGCAGGGTCTGTGCAGAGACTCGGGGAGGGCGAAAAACAGGCTTCCCAGAAGTTCCGGAAGGCCGGAAATGGGCCCATTTCCAGCCTCCAGAGCCTGGGGAGGTCATTTCGAGGAAAGCCTCCGGAGTCCAGGAAGGGCAAAAACGGACCTCCCGCCATGGTGCAGGAGGCTGACTAGGCAATGCTCACCATGGGTACACCCACCCAGAAATCTGGCAGAGAACCAGTTGCTAAATTTTTGGAAGCCCACCCCTGGATTCATTGTATGCTAAGGAACATAGAACATAGAATAATAATAGTTAAAGGAGACCTTGGAAGTGAAATACCATTTTCTCATGGAGAAAAATCTATCTTTGTGGTCACCACAAGTCAACACCAATTTGAGTGACGTCATCACTCAATGCCCAAAGAACCATCTAAAGCAGGGGTCTCCAACCTTGGCAACTTGAAGACTTGTGGACTTCAACTCCCAGAGCAAAGCTGGCTGAGGAATTCTGGGAGTTGAAGTCCACAAGTCTTCAAGTTGCCAGAGTTGGAGACCCCTGATCTAGAGATATGGAGAATGGTCTCAATTTATCTCAAAACTCATCCCACACGACAGGGCCTCTTCTTCCAAACAATAAAGCATAAAACATAGAACAATAATAGTTAAAGGAGACCTCGGAGGTCTTCTAGTCCAACCCCTGCTTGAGCTGAAGACCCTATACCATTTCAGACAAATGGCTGTCCAGTCTCTTTTTGAAAACTTCCAGGGATGGAGCACCCACAACTTCTGAAGGAAAGCTATTCCATTGGTTGATTCCATTGGAAATTTCTCGTTAGTCCTACGTTGTTTTTCTCCTTGGTTATTTTCCATCCTTTTTTAAAAACTTGCCTTTTGGTGGTTTAGAGAGTAGTTTGACCCCCTCATCTTCGTAGGAACCCCTCAAATGTTGGAATATTGCTAACATGTCTCTCCTAATAGATATACCCAATGCCTGTAACTGTTCTTCATACGTTTTAGCTTCCAGATCATCTTTTATATATTGTGGTGGTGACCAGAACTGGGTGTAGTATTCCAAGTGTGGCCTTACTTAGGCTTTGTGAAGTGGTACTAGAACTTCACATGATCTTGATTCTATCCCTCTATTAATGCAGCCTAGGACTGGCAGCCTATATTTTGACAAGCTTTCAAGGGATGAAAAGCAGAATAAAAATGCTTCTAATGAACACAACATGCTTTTTTAAAATATTTTATTTTTATTTTTACATTTTAAAAACATCTCTTTCTGTGAACAATGTGAATTCTGGTTTTTACACTTCAGTACCACCATGACCTTAGTATATATTTATCTTTCACATTCAATTCTAGATGATATCATTGCTTCCATATTACAATAAATTTGCTCCAATGTTCTTATTTTCTTTACACTTATTAAATCCATTTTCAATTTATATCTTAACTTAATTCCTTTTCCTTTAAATATACTCGTATCTTGTTTTATAGTCTAATATTCTTATTTTTTATTCTAAATTCATTATTCCTTTATACTTTGATCTGTCGTATTTGCAATTTTATCACATACTTTTGTTTCATTATTCAGTAAATTTCAACTTAAATCTATTACTTCCAAAAATGTCCCCCTTAATTACCAATTAGAGTGTGCCACCCTTTTATCTTATACATCCCTCAATTTAATCCCCTTTAATCCATAATCAAAATTTATAATAAAATCACTATATAATTATCACATTCTAGTTTAATAATAATAATCTATTACTATATAATACACATGTGCATATATATATTTTAAGCAAGATTCCACATGAAATTCTTTTCCCTCAATTACTTTCTAACTCATTTATTATTTCAAATATATTGATCTATTCAGTTGATTATAGAAACTGGTATTAGTCTTTTCACTAGGATCCTCATAATTCATTTTAACTATATTCTTTGCTTTATTAGCCATATATAAATTAACAATAATCCTTAAAAAACAATTAAAGAAAAAAGAAAATATATCATTCATTCACATTTAAAGACTACATTCTTATGTATTACAACACATTACCTTGCAGAATCCCTTTTCTTTCATCTTTATCTACCCATTGTCTCTATATCTCCTGACTAAACAATTTCTTATCATTTTTGTTCAGTTTCCATATCTCCTTATTTTCTGGTTCTTTCTCTTACTACCTCTTTTTCCGTTCATTTTTTTCCTTCCTTTTCTTATTGCAATTTTTATCCCACTCCCTCTTTAAAATTTTCTTCTGTAATTCCCTTTTCTGCTGTTTCCTTTTTCTTTGTTTGGCTTTCAAGACACTTCTCTTTTTAATTGCCTCCTCAAACCTCTAAGTTTTAATTCCCATCCTTTTTCCTTTCTTTTTAATGTTCATTGCTCCATTTGTTAGTTGAAGCTGGCTTCTTCTTTAATCAGCTCCTCCTCTTCTGGCACTCCTTGTTGTTTTTCGTTCTCCAGAATCACCATTTCTAATAATCCTGAGGTAATACAGCACAATTCATTTCTTTCATATAACATTTTTTAAATGTTTCTTAATTCCATTTTTAGTTCCAAGAAAAGTTCTGCCATTTTTAAACACTTCTTTTATATTTTCTTTATCTCCTTCATTAGTATTTAAGTCCAAACCAATTGTCCAGTAATTTAATTTGACCAGCGTCTTTGATGTTTATTTCCACCGATCAACTTCTATAAATTCCTCTTTAAGAATTTTCCAAATTCATCAGATAGTCCAATATCCATAAGTTTAAATTTATGCCAAAATCACCAACCAGGCCTAGTGTAATTTCTTCATGCTTCTTTCTTTTATTTTAATATTCTGTGTTTTCACTTTTCAGGGTTTCTATTTTGTTGTAACAAAGTTCCTCTTGTTTTGTATCAAGTTTCAATTTTGAAAGAACCAGGCACTTTTAAAAAAGTCACTGTAATTTTCCTATTCCATTAGGTGGCGCTCTCTGTAACATGCAAGTTCCACCCTTTCTTTCCACTCCCCTCTTTTATTTGAGGCTTTTAAGTTTCAAAAATTCAATAAATCCAAATTATTAATCATTTCCTTTTGGCACATTCAAATTCAGCATTTAATTATGCCTATTTAGTGCCAGAATCATATGTTTATCCAAATTTTCTTCCAACTTCCTCCTTCAATTTAGCTCCTGTCAAAATTCAAATCCGCTTTCATTTATTTCCACCTTTCTTTTCTCTCTCTCTGGTTACCACTTTGTAATCCTTTAAAAAAAAATCTTTATACCTTAATTCCAAGTTTGTTTATCCCCATAAATTATGCCTGGTCTCCACACTGTCCACCTCTTCAATGCTCCAGCACAAACTTAAGTCCTGGATAGCTTCCCATCTTCAGGGCAGCCATTAAAGGCTTCCGCTTATTCCTATGTTCGAGGGGAGTATATCTAGCCAGGCAAGATGCAGCTCCCCTCAACCCAGTTGGTGGTCTCCCCCTCTTTCCCCACCGCTCCAAGGTGGATCCAGTTCCATTTGGGACCCTCCGACAGGGTAAACACAGATCGAAGCAGAACACAATCACGGTCTCCAGTCTGTCGTCGACAGAAGTGCCACCGGAAGCTGAATACAACACACACTTGTTTATTTAATAAAGGCATTATAGAATCCCCCACTGATAAGAGCAAGTGTGTGAGCTGGTTTCTAGCCAATCCTCCAAAGATAAAAATTATCCGGAATTGTAGAAAAAGGCCACAATTTTCACATTAACTACGATAGTAACAAGGATGTTACAGAAATATATGTATAAAAGACAGCTCAAATAAAACACTTAAGAGAAAATTGGCACGCATTGTATAAATGAAAGGAAACCAATTCTCTGCCAATTTTCTCCTGCATGTGCTGAGAAATTAAAACTATTAAAATATGGATGAAAGCCTCTTATCTCAGATCATGCTTAAACATACTTATTTTCCCAGGACCTTTAGAATGCTTGTTACAACTTTTAATTTATTTTATTAGATTTCTAATTCAATTTTAATGGGTTCTTGGTGAAGCTTTAACCTGTTGCTGGAAGCCACTCAGAATTTAAGGGGAGTGAGTTTTTCTTAAAAATCTTTTCACTAAATAAATAAAACCGGTTTACATGGACAGATTACCTATCTACAATCTCTAACCTATGCTGTCCAAGCAGAAATTAGGTACCCAATCCAGCCATCTATTGAGCTGCCGTGCTACCAGCCCCCACTACCACAAAGATCCTACAGGAAAAGGGCAGTATGGACAACCGTGGGATCTGGCAGGGTGAGAGCTGTGGACCATAAACACAAAACGTTTGCTGTGTCCCAGCATAACAGATACACCTTGCTGACCTTAATAGGGACACTAAAGTGACAGGTCAAGGTAGTTGTGATAATGATAACTCAAGAAAGCTGGGGATCATGGTCCTAGAAGAAGAACTTACTTTGGAAAGGAGAAAGTGTGAATCACGCATTACGCACCAGTCACTCAAGAAGAGCAAGGCATCCAAAAAGAGAAGCCACCTTCTGGTTGGGGAATCAGCTGTAAGAGATGTAAATTTAGGAAAGGATACTGAGGTTTTGAAAGGGGTCAAATGTCTACCAGGTGCTACTGCCAGCAGAGACAAGAAGCGTATTCTTAAGATAGTCAAGAATGCCAGCAAGGACTGTGATGTTGATGCTATTATACATCTTGGTACAAATGATCTGTCCCAGAAGGATGTACTTTCTGTTCAGAAAGACTTCCAGAGCTTGTGGTATGAAATTAGCAATATGGGTTGTAGGCTTATCTTTTCAGAGGTTCTACCAGTATATAAGGAACAAAAATGGAAAGGGTAATGTGTAGCAGAGTTTAATGGGTGGCTAAAAGGAGTGGTGTAAAAGGGAAGGCTTTGGTTTTATTAGTCATGATGTCTGCAGCTGGTCCAATGAAAAACTGTACAAAAGAGATGGTTTGCATTCATCAAAGAAAGGGACTAAGTTACTTGGCATTAAATCCACAGATTTCCTGGATAAACATTTAAACTGAACAGCGGGGACAGAGAATTAATGGATTCAGAACATTTCTGTCCTCAGCAACCTAAAACTAATAAGGATACCAGTGCATGCAAAATAGATGTTTGTGCAGGTAAGATTATCAACCTTGATGCCAACCAAAACCAAGCATTTAATAGTGAGTGCCATACCAAGTGCATTAATCAAACAGGTGGCAAGAAAGTAGGGCCAGGCAGGCAGAACACAGGTTATGTAGAGAGCAAACACAGTGTCAGACACAAAGATCTCAAGTGCCTATATACAAATGTACAAAGTCTGGGGAACAAACAGGGTGAACTCGAACTACGAATACATGAGGATAAATATGATATAACAGAAACTTGGTGGGATGAAACCCATGACTGGAACATACTGGTAGAAGGATACAAACTATTCAAAAAAAACACCAGACCCCATAAAAGAGGAGGTGGAGTTGCACTGTATGTAAAGGACCACTAAATTGCTACAGAAAGATGAAAAGCTCCTAGAATGCATATGGGTCAATAGAAAAGAAAAAAAGAATGACATGGCCATAGGTGTATATTATAGGCCACCCAATCAAGCAGAAAAAATAGATGTCCTTTTTGCCAGCCAACTAACAAACATATGCAGGAAACACACAACAATAGTAATGGGAGACTTCAATTATCCTGATATCAATCGTCTGTGAGTCTTTTACAGTGGTTTCAGTCTGACTTACAGACGAACACAATACAGAAGCCTGATGATGGCAGATGAGATTCTGCCGAAACGTTGCTACAACTTTAAAAGTACAACTACAATGATGTGGGAAAATACCCGAAAATTGGCAGCGCCATTTATTATCTTAAAAAAGAAGAAGAAGCAAAACACAAAACTAGACTTCCTACTTCTGGCGCTGAATACAAATGCTACAGCGCATGGAAGCCCTGAAGCAGGGAAGAGATGACCTCTCAATCAGTTTGCTAGTAAGTCCATGTTTGGGAGATAGTGGGAGACACTGATGGATGGCTAGCTACGATGTTTAGCATGATGCTCTTGCCGAATCTGACAACCTCGAATCAGGTCCTCTGCTGTGTTTAAGGAAGTTTGCAAATATATCTTGACATTATCAAGGTTTGCACCCTTCACTTTCTGCCATGTCTTTGGCTAATGAGGAACAGGAAAGCCCAGCAGCTCATTTTCCCAGCTCTATAAAGGGGACGGGGAAAAGGATAATTTTAAATGACTGCAGCAGTGCTGGGATTCAATTTTTTTAAACTACTGGTTATGTGGGCATGGCTTGGTGGGTTTGGCGTAGCGTGGTGGGCATGGCTCAGTGGGCATGGCAGGGGAAGGATACTGTAAAAACTCCATTTTCAACCCGCTCCAGGGGAAGGATACTGCAAAATCCCATTCCCTCCCCTACCCCACTAACCTGCTTTCCAGCTCCATTCTCCTGTGCAGGGCAACAAAAGAAGACCCCGCTGATCATCTGGGACAGGAGGCAGGGAATAGAGGCCAGTCAGAGGTGGTATTTGCCGGTTCTCCAAACTACTCAAAATTTCCACTACTGGTTCTCCAGAATTGGTCAGAACCTGCTGAATACCACCTCTGGACTGTAGTCATTTTTCTCTGGTGGATCCACCTTCCTTTTGGATCATCACATTTTGTATTCCTCCAAAGTATTTCAAAAGTGCTTTTTTTGTCCTTCAAAAGGCAAGGAGTAGTTTTTTTCCTTGTGGGAGAAGAAGAAAACATTTTGCTTCTCATGCATGGAGCTTCATCAGTTCTGATGAGGGCAGAGGATGGAAAGATAAGTACTGACAGTTTAGACTGGATGGTGGAAGAATGGAAGGATAGGTTCTGATAGGATGAGTGGTGGTGGTAGAAGAATTGTATTTTTTGCAGAAATTTGGTTGTTAGCACTCTCTCTGGAAGTCTTTGAGGTTTATCTGTGCCCTTGGGGGTTACCTGAATGGTGCAAATGGGTGTGGAACCTCGGCAAATGTTGAAGGTATCATCCAATGATCTTGGGCATTTCTCTTCTTCAAATTGTTCCCAAACTCATGAACTTTGGAAAAATTCTCTCCCCAAAATTGTGTGCAAAACTGAGGAAACTGCTTCAGCATTTGCACCAACCTTGATATGCCTGTTAGGAATGTAAGTCACCTAACAGTTGGGTTGGAAAATATATAAACCAGGATAGACATTTTAATACTGTCTCTTTAAGGGAATGCTAAAATTGTAATTGGGTGTGGTTCCTCAAATGGCCATAAGATGGAGCCAGAAACCTGGGTTGTTCTATTCTGTTGTTCTGGAGAGTGTTGCCGTTCCTGCATTTCCCTAGTGACTGTCACTGATCATCGTTAGTCTTGGATTGATGTGAGTCTATTACTGAACTGTTTTTGATACTGGACTTTGATATTTTGGATTATCCCTGGACTGAAAACTGACTGCTTTAACCGTGTATGACTTGGACTGTTTGTTGAACTTTGCTTAACCGTTTACTGGAAGTAAAAACCTACATTTTACTATACAGTGTATCTATGTGCTGGTTGTGTGTTATTCTTCACCACTCTCACTACGTCTCCCTGTGTGCGCTCATTCTCCTAATGGGGAATTACCTCAACAATGTCCATCATCAATAGGGTCACAATCTCAAAAGATCTAGGATTCCTGCAACTATTTTGTCCAATGTTTACAATTTCTCCCCCTCCAACAGGTTTCAATTTAAGCTTCATCTTGGGATCTGTGCATCTTGTTTTGGAACGCAACCAAGGCTTGGCACTGATGAGCACTGGGTTGCTATCAGATGGATTGCACAAGATCTCAAGTTCAGAGTTCACTGTGTATGATGAAACGGGTTGTTTCCAGTCTCCACAGAGCCTCCGGAGCCCCGGGGAGGCCATTTTCCCCTTCCTGGAGGCTTGAGGAAAGCCTCTGGAGCCTACGGAGGGCGAAAATGCCCCTCCCACCATGCTACAGGAGGCTGACTTGGCCACGCCCACCATGGCCACGCCCACCCAGCAACCGGGCAGAGAAAAATTTGCTAACTATTTTTGAAGCTCACCACTGCTTTTAAGGCAACAGCAGTTCTGCAGGACGGCTGTTAATTCCTTGCATTTAAAACACGTGGTTTATTTCTCTTCAAAGCGCTAAATAACTGCTTGGGATTTCTTTTTTGCAAGCCTTCTAAGAAACACACAATTGTCATTGCCAATCCATAATGCAATAAACGGTGATCATTGGGGAAGACTGCTGGCTCCCATCGTTACGTTTTGGAGATTAACTCTGGAAAGGTAAACTAATGAATGATGATATTTATGGTACATTCTCCAACTTGCTTGGAAAAGGAAGATTGACACGTTTTAAAATCATTTTTCCCTCCTCCCGTCTGCTTCCAGTACATAGATGGAACTGGCAGGGGGAATAAAAGAAGAAAAAAACACAAAAAACTAGGCTATAAAAATTCTCTGCAAATACGATTACACATAAAAACCGTATAATACGGCATAAATTGATAAATGAACTCAAACTGAACAGCTGTACTTTTTCATTTATTTTGGAACCAAGCAGTGAAATCATGTATAGAAAATAATAATAGAGTACCTTTGTTTTATTTTATTTTATTATTTTTTAAAAACTCTTCGGGGCTTAATTGAATTAGATAATTGATGGGAATTTAAAATCTGTGCAAGGAACAGCGTGTTCCGGATAACTTGAGTTCCATATGTCTGAAATAAAAAGAGAAGAGTGTTGATCTATTAACAGCGGGCTTGATCTGTTTCGATACGGGTAGTCCTTGACTTACAACAGTCTGTTTAGTGACCATTCGAAGTTACCACAGCCCTGAAAAATGTGACTTATGACCATTTTTCATAGTTATGACCTTTATATTATCCCCACAGTCACCCCACACTCAGCCGCTTTATCACTGCTTCCTATTTATGATGGTTGCAATGTCCCAGGGGGTCATGTGTGATCCACTTTTGCGACCTTCTGACAAAAAAAAGTTGATGGGGAAGCCAGATTCACTTAACAACCAGGTTACTCACTTAACAACCACTGTGATTCACTTAACAACTGTGGCAGGAAAAATCGTAAAATGGGACAAAACTCCCTTAACAAATTTCTCACCAAGCAACATAAACTTTGGGCTCAACTGTGGTCGCAAGTCGAGGACAACCTGTGATGCCATTTAAAAACAAAACAAAACCCCAGGACGGAAACTCAAATGGAAAGCAAGGCTGAGTCATCTGCGGATTCAAAATGTGGGTCGAGTAAGGATGAAGGTTACAGAATATTTAATTGTGAATGATGTAATTATGGTACCAAGTTTGGAGAGAGAAGGGAAGTGGGACATTGGGACAAAGGAGAAAGAGGGAAGGACATGGGGACTGGAAGAGAGAAACAACCTCAGAGGAAGAGACCTGTCCATGGAGCAGGTGATGGAGAGACGAACAACAGAGCAGGCTTCGGGGAGAGAGAGAGAGAGAGAAAGAACTTGTGATGGCCCTGTCAGAGTCTGAATCCGAGGAAGAAGATGACCAGCTGACAGGGAGTGAGACTGGGACTCTGTTGGCTGTGGAGGAAACTGGAGATGGGCAAAGTCCAGCTGGGCAGAGCAGGGGAGAGGTAGAACAATGAAGGGGGAGTTCAGAAGAAGACCTAGGCCCATCCTCTCTTCATCCTCGGGCACACAGGGAGGAACAGAGAAGAGAGCAATGTGGGTTGCATGGCTTAACGGGGAGGAAAGGGCCCTGATTTCCTTCACTAGCCACAGCTGGGAAGAGAGTATAAAAGAAATGCATGCTGAATGCAGCAGCTGCTAGGAGCCAATGTGAGTTTATCGTGGGTTGACTTTGCTTATCTGTGTTCCTGGCATCCTCCCAGCTGTCTTGAGTCATTGCTGTGCCTTCACATCTGGGATTCTTGCTCCTACCCTGCCAGAATAATTACCTCATTTTGCCTTGATTGGACTTATAGTTACAGTTTTTGTTGACCACGTTTTGGACTTGATTCTCTGCAGCCAAAGGCTGTTCCTGGGAGAGTTTTTCTCCAGCCAGAAGGTAACCAGGACATTGGGGGAAAAGTTGAAGCTAATAAAGGGACTCCTACTGATTATCTGACTGTGTTGCCTTTGTGCCACGCCCCTTTGGGTCATCACAGAACTGAGAGTGGGAGATATAGTCCTTGACTTACAACACGGACTTTCGCGACCTTCTGACAAGCAAAGTCATTTAGCAATGCCCCTTGGGATGAACACTCTTCAAATGATGCGGGAGCATGAACGGATTTCTAGAAAAAAAATTGCAGACTACAGGACCCATGCGCGCTTCAGTTTGAGATTGCAGGCAACACAAGACTCATCACCCCCCCCACAGCCTGTGTTCAAAAATGAAGGGACACAGGGCAGAAAACATCCTGCAGAAAGCACAGCCCCCAACTTCTCTCGGAAAGAATAAGACACATGAATTTGACCGTTGAGGTTTCGAACACATACTCGCAAGAGCTGAAATCACACAGAGCTGAAGAAGCTCCTTGGAGGAGAAGTGAAACGCCTTCAAAAGAAAAAAAACAGGAAGTCCAGTCACCTCTTGGAAAAAAAAGCACCTTTGGGACAACCATGACCTGGAAGACTGAGAATCTCCATAGACACTGAACCCGTGGCTTACCTGGTGATCCTTGGAAGCTTTTAGCATTGGTCCCCATGGAGGAAAAAACTGAGACCTGCTGGCCAAATTTACGTTTAAAGTTGGTGGCTGCTACTATGACTTCCTACAGGACAGTGATGGTGAAACTTTTCCGCAATGAGTGCCCAAACCGGAACATGTGCGCATGTGCATGTCACAAAAACCAAAGACCAGCTGGCCGTTGCACGCATGCTTGGTTTTGGGGCATTTTGGGGGCCAAATTCAGGCTGTTTTTCAGGCTGTTTTTGGCCTGAAAATGGCCTGAAAACAGCCAAAAAAAATGACCCGAGAAACAGCCTGTTTTCAGGCTGTTTTTCAAGCCATTTTTTGGCACTCTGGCACCTGCGAAGACCAGCTGGCCAGCACACATGCCTATTTTTGGCCATTTGGAGGGCTGTTTTCAGGCTGTTTTTCAGACTGTTTTGGGCCTGAAATAGCATGAAAAATGGCCTGAAAACAGCCCGAAAAAAGGCCTGAGAAACTGGCTGTTTTCAGGCTGTTTTCTGGCACTCCGGCACCTGTGAAGACCAGCTGGCCAGCAACCATGCCTGTTTTGGGGGCATTTTTGGGCTGTTTTCAGGCCGTTTTCCAGGCTGTTTTTAGCCTGAATACGGTCCCCAAAACACCCCCAAAACAGCCTGAGAAACTGTCTGTTTTCAGGCCATTTGTCAGGTACTTTTCTAGTGCTCTGGCACCCACAAAGGCCAGCTGGCCGACATGCCAGAAACCAGAAGAGCAGCTGGCGATGGTGTGCCCGCCCACTGAGAGGGCTGTATGTGCTACCATGTGCCAGTACCATCAGGGCTATAGGGCATGTTCTTCCTGAGAATTTAACCAGAGCTGGTGCATTAAAACTATGTAGACAGAGGGAAAGATGTTTAGGCTACAGGTCAGGAAGAACTTCCTGACTGTATGAACAGGTGAGAGGTGGCCGCATCAAGCAGTGAGGTCTCCTTCGTTGATGGGCTTCAAACAGAGACTGCCTGGTCTACTGTCAAGAGATGCTGCAATGGGTACTGCGTTGAGCAAGGGCTTTGGGCTACACAATCCCTAGGTGCTTTTTGACTTTTAAGATGTTTTATGGGGAAGGCAAGTTTGGTGGTGCAGTGTGGTGGGGAAATTATCTTGGGGGGACAGAAGGAGCAGCCACAGGCAGGGGAATAGTCAGATAAAGATCAAGTGAGCCAGCATTTAGCACACAGTTTAGGTAATTAGACAGACATTTAGGCTGCAGGTTTGGGGACTATGAAAATGAGGGAAGGGGGAATGGGGAGAGGTGTACTTTGAGACTTGCAAGATTCTGTTCACGTCACCTTACAGCAAACTAGAATTGGTTGGTATGCTTAGCAGAATTTTCTCCTAAGATTGACAGGTTATCCATTTCATTTCATAGACACGTGAAACAGCCTGCTCTGATGGCCGTGTGGGCTATCTGGTATAAATGCATGCTTGCCTGCTGTCTGAATGCAAGAGTCATAAGCATTTAGCAGGAACAAATAATAAACAGATACTGCGGAGGGAGAGGGAAATGAGAGACAGAGAGCGAGAGCGAGAGACAGAGACATACAGAAAGAGAGAGACAATGATAGAGAGATACAGAAAGACAGATAGACAGACATTGCAGGTATCTATGGCGGTGGTGGGATTCAATTTTTTTACTACCGGTTCTGTGGGCGTGGCTTGGTGGGCATGATGTGGCTTAGTGGGTGTGGCTTGGTGGGCATGGCAGGGGAAGGATACTGCAAAATCCCCATTCCCTCCCCACACCACTAACCTGCTTTCCAGTTCCGTTCTTCTGCGCAGGGCAACCAAAGAAGACCCAGCCAATCAGCTGGGACTCAGGAGGCAGAGAATAGATGGGGGCAGGGCCAGTCAGAGATGGTATTTGCAGTTCTCCCAACTACTCAAAATTTCCACTACCAGTTCTCCAAACTACTCAAAATTTCCACTACCGGTTCTTCCAACTACTCAAAATTTCCGCTACCAGTTCTCCAAACTACTCAAAATTTCCACTATCGGTTTTTCCAACTACTCAAAATTTCCGCTACCAGTTCTCCAAACTACTCAAAATTTCCACTACTGGTTCTTCCAACTACTCAAAATTTCCGCTACCAGTTCTCCAAACTACTCAAAATTTCCACTATCGGTTTTTCCAACTACTCAAAATTTCCGCTACCAGTTCTCCAAACTACTCAAAATTTCCGCTACCAGTTCTCCAAACTACTCAAAATTTCCACTACCGGTTCTTCCAACTACTCAAAATTTCCGCTACTGGTTCTCCCAACTACTGAAAATTTCCGCTACCAGTTCTCCAAACTACTCAAAATTTCCACTACTGGTTCTCCCAACTACTCAAAATTTCCACTACCGGTTCTCCAAACTACTCAAAATTTCCACTACCAGTTCCCCAAACTACTCAAAATTTCCACTACTGGTTCTCCCAACTACTCAAAATTTCTGCTACCGGTTCTCCAAACTACTCAAAATTTCCACTACCGGTTCTCCAGAACTGGTCAGGACCTGCTGAATCCCAACTCTGGTCTATGGAGATTCACAGTCATCCAGGTCATGGTTGCCCCAAGGGTACTTTTTCAAAAGGCAACTGGGTTTTCCTTGTTTTTCCTTGAAGATGTTTCGCTTCTCATCCAAGAAGCTTCTTCAGTTCAGTTCAGTTCAACTGAAGCAAAATGTCTTGAAGGAGAAACAAAGGAAGTCCAGTTGCTTTTTGAAAAAAAGCACCTTGGGGCAACCTTCCAGGCGGTAGAAAAATCTTAAAAGCTATTTTGTGAAAGTGGAATGTTCCTTCTTGCCCAACCCATACTGGGTATTCACTGTAGTAGTGTGACTGACTTTTGCATCCCCTTACAACAAATAATGCCAGCATTTTTATGATTTGTTTATCAAGAGTTTTCTTTTAGGTTCACTGCGATGGAGTGTAGTCTGGATTCCCAGGAGGGAAGGCCTTCATTCCAGAGGAGCAAGAGACAAGTCAGTTCAGCAACATAGTTTGTGTGAGAGAAAGAGGGGGAAGGCAGTTCCTTCCTAACACTTCCCCGAGTATATATTTGGTGTAGGTGATAGGCTTCTTTGGTTTGGCAAGATCCTGTCTATAGGTGAGGAATACAAAAACTCTGTTTGGGTGAATCACAATGAGTCTTTTTTGTGTTTTTTTGGAGCCTGACTTCTGAATGAATAATGTTTGATGGTAAATTTGCGTTTCATTCATTATCTAGGCTTGTTCTCATCCTCTCTCTTTCTCTCTCTCTCTGCCCCTACCTCCTCCTTTCTGGGAATTAACTTCTCCCTGGAGGAGTTGTACGTAAAGGTTGTTTGTGGTGAGGTTGTGAATGGATGTACAAACTTGTGTGCATTTGATTTGTGAAGCCTTAAATGAGTTTGATTTTATTTATGGTTACACACTCGGATGTGTTAACAGAGTCACCCACATTCACATTTCCAGGCTCCCTATTGCAGCTGCAGGGCAAAAATATAAAACTTTCATGAGGCACATAAAATATACAAAATGCTATTAATATTTAATACAATTTGCAGCAGTCAATGAGTGCAATCAATGTTTATTAAGCTATTCTGGCTGTGTATGTATGTGTGTATGTGTTTTTAAAGTGCTTTGTATCAGATTTGGAATAAGCTTATTACATTGAACAACGATTGTGCTGCACAGGGCAATTATACTGATTGTGCTTGAATTAATTGGAGTATTTTTTCCCCTCTGTAATTTGGGTTTGTTTTTTGGTTTTTTGCTGTCCCCATTTGGAATCAGGCATGGAGTTAAAAACAAGAGGGTGGGATTTTATTCTCTGCACTTTTTTATTTTCTTCTTTTCAAGGAAGGGGCAATGTTTTTAGAAATGTTTCATAGTGATAAGTCAGAGAGCAAGTTTGCCCTGCTTTGTGTGGAGGGGTTTATATTGTGTTACATTTCCATAAATTCCAGATATACCGAGCTTGGAGGAATCTATTTTGTTTGCTCATATTCCACCTTTATTATTTTCATAAATAACTCAAGATGGTGAACATTATCCAACACTCCTTCCTCAACCTAGGATTCAGGAGGCTAGAAGGGAGTGGGAATAGAGGAGGAGGAGGAGGAGGAGAAGAACAAAACAACAAGAGGAGAAAGAGAAGAAGAAAAAGAAGAAGAATGAGAAGAAGAAGAAGAAGAAGAAGAAGAAGAAGAAGAAGAAGAAGAAGAAGAAGAAGAAGAAGAAGAAGAAGAAGAAGAAGAAGAAGAAGAAGACTACAAACATTTATAGACATATATACCTATACACACACACACACACACATCACATCCTGGACATAAACTGTTTCAACTCCTTCCCCCAAAACGACGCTATAGAGCACTGCACACCAGAACAACTAGACACAATGACAGTTTTTGCCCAAACACCATCACTCTGCTAAACAAATAATTCCTATTTATAAAGTCTGCACTACTCTTACTATTAACCTTCTCATCACTCCTTATCACCCATCCCCTCACACTTGTGACTGTGTGACTAACTTTGTTGCTTGTATCCTTACAGTTTATATTGACTGTTTCCTAGTATGTGTTGATTGCTTATTGTACCCCATGACTATCATTAAGTGTTGGACCTTATGATTCTTGACTCTCGATGAATGCATCTTTTCTTTTATGTATACTGAGAGCATTTGCACCAAGACAAATTCCTTGTGAGTCCAATCATACTTGGTCAATAAAGAATTCTATTCTATTCTATTCTATTCTATTCTATTCTATTCTATTCTATTCTATTCTATTCTATTCTATTCTATTCTATTCTATTCTATTCTATTCCATTCCATTCCATTCCATTCCATTCCATTCCATTCCATTCCATTGTACCCTATGACTATCATTAAGTGTTGGACCTGATGATTGACTCTTGACGAATGTATCTTTTCTTTTATGTACACTGAGAGCATTTGCACCAAGACAAATTCCCTTGGGCAATAAAGAATTCTTTTCTACTCCACTCCTCTCTACTCTATTCTATTCTACACGCACACACACACACACACACACACACACACACTCTATACATTTATACTTTATACCATTATAGATCTTATTTTTATATCTCATTTCTATTTCACTTTAAATTCTACTTTCAATTTTATGTCCCTCCTTATGTAGAATTTGTTCCATACTTTATAATATTCTTACTCTATAATATTCTAACTTATCTTGGTCTTTCAATTCTAATGTTAAACTATCCAGTTTTAGCGCATTGAAAAATCTTTATTTATTACAGTTGTCATCATTTGGAATTTCTTTTGTTTTCCAAGCTTGGGAAAACAGTATTCTTGCTGCTGTAATTACATGTATAGTTAAGTAAGTATCTACTTTATTAAGGTTCCCTTTTATTATTCCTAATAAAAACGTCTCCGGTGTGTAGCTGATTTTTAGTCCCAACATTTCCTCTAACTATAACCAAATTTGATTCCAGAACACCTGAGGTTTTTTTTTTTTTTGCAGGTCCACCACATAGGGTAAAAAGTACCTCATTCTTTCAAGCATTTCCAACATACGGATGATTGAGTACCATACATTTTTGCTAATCTGGCCAGTGGTAGGTGCCACCTATAAAACATCTTATACAGATTTTCCTTATAAGATGTCGGTAACGTAATCTTTTGGTTTCAGTCCCAATTTTGTTGCCATTGGCCTAGGTTAATACTATGTCTAAGGTCTCTAGCCCAGGTTAACGTCGATTCTTCAACTTGTTCTTCATACATTTTATGGTCGAGTAGGCATTTATAAAGTTTCTTTCTTTATTTTGTCTTTGGTCCTGCTAATATTTTATCTAGTATTGTATCTTGATAATTAATTCCTCATTCTTTTTTATCTCTGTCTGAATTTTGATCACATGACCATGGGGATACCACAATGGCCCTAAGTGTGAAAAATGGTCCTTTTTTTGTTGCTGTTGTTAACTTCAAGTGGTCACTAAATGAACCCTTGTAAGTCGAGGACTTCCTGTAATTCATTTTCTGGGTTTGCCCAACTATTAAATGAATAAACAAACTGCATGGGTTGAGTTTACTTTTAATGTCCTAAACAAAAAAAAAAAAAGAACCACAATTAGCCAGATTTTGCCTGTTTGGCAAAAGCAGTTGCTCCACTGCTAATTAACCTGGTTACGTGTGTTACGAAAATCAAACTTACACATCTCTGCCACCAATCTGGCAATGGATATTAGTTGGAACTTGAGGGATCTTTTTGAAACAGAAACACAGCTAGAGGCACAGACAAACCCAGTGACAACCACTTTAGATACAGAGAAAGGCAGGATTAGAAAGGTTTTGTTCTTTTTACGACAGAGGGAGTCTTGCAGAGTTAAAAAATGAACACCTTTGCTGAGTATTTTTCAGACAGCAGGTCTGGAAGTACAAAAATAACCTAACATAAAATAAACAGTCAGAATGTTTTAGTTCCTGGTCAGCTAACGATTTACGCAGGCTGCAGCAGGTTTGATGCTAAGCTGGAAATTTTCATTCAAAACTGTCCTTAAGGAAAAACACTGCTGGAGATGTTTGGGGCTTAGTAATAAAAATTCTTCTCTTTCGCTTGCATATTGGAAGATGTATATACTTTCCCTCTGTAGATTGGTACCTTCTATTTGCTATTCTACTTTACTATCTATCTGTCTCGCTATCCATTCATTCATCCATCTATCTATCTATCTATCTATCTATCTATCTATCTATCTATCTATCTATCTATCTATCTATCTATCTATCATCTATCTATCTACCTATCTACCTACCTACCTACCTATCCATCCATCCAATCTATCATCCATCCATCCATCCATCCATCCAGCCATCCGTCCATCCATCCATCCATCCATCTAATCTATCTATCATCCATCCATCCACCTATCCATCCTATCTATCATCTGTCTGTCCATCCATTCATCCATCCATCCATCCATCCATCCATCCATCCATCCATCCATCCATCCATCCATCTATCTAGCTATCCAGCCAGCCAGCCAGCCAGCCAGCCACCTACCCATCCACCTAATCTATCTATCATCTATGTCTCCATCCATCCATCCATCCATCCATCCATCCATCCATCCATCCATCCATCCATCCATCCATCCATTCTATCTATCTATCTATCTATCTATCTATCTATCTATCTATCTATCTATGTAAACACATACACATTATATATTATAGAGTACTTGACTTACAACCACAACTGAGCCCAAAATTTGGGTTGTTAAGTGAGACATTTGTTAAGTGTGTTTTGCCCCATTTCACGACCTTTTTTGCCACCACTGTTAAGTGAATCACTGCAGTTATTAAGTGAGCGTGGCTTCCCCATGGATTTTGCTTGTCAAAAGGTCTCAAAGGGGGACCCCACGATCTCAGGACACAGTCATAAGTATGAACCGGTGGCCAACTATGCGAATTTGGATCACGTGATCTTGAAGCTGGAGGGGATATCCCAAACCACAAACAGATACTGTGTTTTTAGTACAGCAACATTCAAAATACAAATACGAGAGAACCAGTTTGGTGCAGTGGTTAATACACTGGCTTAGAAACAAGAAGTTCACACAATCCCGCGACCCTGGAACACTGCAATCACCATAAATACAAGCATCCAAATTTTGATCCAATGACCATGGACTTCCACCAAGGGGTTCAGCAACTTGTGTAGGGGATATAGAAGTTCACATAATTGGGTGTTGGGTGGCCACATGAAAGCCCTCTCTGTTGCCGTACAATTGTTCTTCCCCATCTTAGATTTCCTCCCCCCATCCCATCTTTTGAAATTATATGTTATTTTTATCATTTTAAAAGTTTTAATCTTAAATTACTAATTTTATGGATTATATTGTACCCTGCCCGGAGGCCCTCTCTCTCAGGGAAAAGGGCAGTTGAGAAATATGAAATACCAATGAAGAAGTAAGGTGCCCACAAACAGCCTGAGAAGAAATATTTGGATGTAATTTACCACAAACAGCAAAAAAAATAATCATCTATTTAATTAACACATAAGCATTTTTTCCAGATCCTTACTGTGTGGAACCAGCTTGCTAGATCTAGAAAGCTAAGCCGGAACAATACTGGTTCACGTTTGGATAGATAACTTCCTAGAAACTTGAGAACTGCAGACTATACTGGTAATTTTTAAAAAATGGAAAAAGACAACAGCAAATCACTTCCATATCCTCATAAGGAATGTTCTGTAAGTCAACAGAAGTTGAATTCCACTAAAAGATGTTGATTCCGCTTTTTAATTTCTGCAAGAAAGGAGAATAATTCTGAAATCCATCTTGTAGCTTCTAGGAAATGACATTCAACCTCCCTCTGAAAATTAGATTTAGCTTTCTGAAGTTGGTTCAAATAGAGATCTCCAAGAGTGCTTTAGGGGATAATTTGGGATGATGCTATTAGTGGTTTTATTGCTCTGTGTTATTGTTCTTGTTCTATATTATTTTTATCATAAAATGCTGCATATTTGTGGGATGTTTTTATTGGTGTTAATCATGAGCAATCCTTGGAGATTAATGTGGTATACAAATCCTGCACATGAATAAATAAATAAGTCTCAAGTAGCTAGAATTTGGTCTTGATAGAAGAGAATATATGCAGCTGTGGGTCCTTTGTCTTTCTGAGCTTAGTTGTTTGCTTGCAGACATTTTATTACCCCACTAGGTAACATCATCAATGTAAATGAGTGTGTCGTTTGCTGCTTTCTATTTATATGTAGTAGCCTGCCTGTCAATGTTATTGGGGGTATCGTTTTCTCCTTGTAGTTCCTTCATTAGGCTATTATTTAACATTGAGTAAGTTGGTACTCCCTTGATTAGATTATTGTTTACTGTTTGATTGTGTTTCTAGTGTTAATACTGGTTTAAATTTCTGCCTATCTGGGTGTTGATTGCCACCAAGGAAGTGTTATGGCCTTTTTGTTTCCTTTTTTGCATGTTCATTGTAATTTTTGAATGGTGGGTAAATGTGGTTTATCTCCATGTGCCTGTTGATGGCTGATTGTCTCAATGCCAGGCTTCCAGAAATTCCTTAGCAGTTTTGGATTTTCTTGGTATAGGATATTCCCAGTTGCTCCGTTGAAACTTTGATTGAGTTTGTTGTGAAATTAAAGAGTTTTTGTCATATCTCCTGGTGGCCGGTTGGTGTTTATGGATGTGCTTGCCTTCAGAATTTGTGGGTGCTTCATCACTGGAAGCATTCAAGAAGAGACTGGACTGCCATCTGTCAGAAATGGTGTGGGGTCTCCTGCCTGAGCAGGGGGGTTGGACTAGATGGCCTACAAGATCCCTTCCAACTCTGTTATTCTGTTATATTGGCAATGATTTGCTAATCTTCAAGAACATGGTTCTGTCAACAACGGGATGTTTCACACTGCATATATTTATCATTTGTTTGTTGCTAAATATGCTTGATGATATGTGACAGTACAGCCAAGTGAAATATTTAGCATTATATAAAGCTGTGCAAATGTGGTTCATGACTCCCCCCTCCCCCCGAGTTTTGGATAGTAAAATTAGGGGTAGAAGCATTTCACTGAATATTTTCCAAAATTTTCTTGGATAGGAGGCTAATAATTAGCTAGGGCTGCCCCACTCCACGCCTCCCTCTGGTTGATGGAATGACAACAGCAATAGCAATTGTGCGGTTAGACTGGTTGCTGGTTTTGTGTCCACAAAACTGCCCTGGACTAAATTAAATTTCATGTCGTTTGGACACATTTTAATGACAATATCAAGCCTAGATAACATCCACTTTTACTCCAAGAATGCTTGTGGTATACAGATCAGTGGGTGGGATTTTATCGGTTCGGACCGGTTCTACAGAACTGGTTGTTATGATTCTGTGCGGTTCAGAGAACCAGCAAATTGTGGCCCTGGCTGGCCCTGCCCCCCTCCGCCGCCCCTCCCCAGTTAGTCCTTATCACACATGCGTGACATCGTGCACATGCACGACATCGCTGACTGCGTTCTCCCCCGCTCAGTCACTCCTTAAGGTTTTTCCCTCTTCCCGACGATCAGCTGTTCTGATGATCAGTTGTGCCGGGATTCCTCCCGCTGTCTTACTGCTTCGTCCAGGAGGCTTCCCTGAGGTGCGGGAGGCAAAAAGGGGTATGCCAGGGAGGGGCGTGGGGATGCTGCCCCCTCCGTGCTCTGTTTTTTGCCTTCCTGGGCCCCAAGGAACCAGACTGGGAGCAAAAACGCCCCCCAGAAGGCTTCCCTGAGGCCCAGGAGGCAAAATGAAAACAAAACCTGGGGCGGGGGAAGGTTTGCTGCAAAAAAAAAGGTGTGCACCCACCCAATCACATGGCCACACCCAGCTAGCCACGCCCACAGAACCGGTTGTTAAAAAAATTGAATCCCAGCCCTGATACAGGTAGTTCTCGAATTATCACCACCATCGAACCCAACGGTTCTGTTTCTAAGCCAGGCAGTTGTTAAGTGAATTTGGCCTCATGTTACCATCTTTCTGGCCACAGTTGTTAAGTGAATCACTGCAGCAGTTAAGTAAGTAACGTGGTTGCTAAGTGAATCGGGTTGCACCATGGGCTTTGCTCATCACAAGGTCGCAAAAAAAAGGGAATCGCGGGACGCCAGGACACTACGACCATCATAAATGTGAATCGGTCAACAACAGCACCTGAATTTTGATCACGTGACCAGGGGGGGATGCTGCAATGGTCGTATGTGTGAAAAATGGTCATAAGTCACAGACTACCTGTATTCTAGGCAAGTTAGAATCACCATTTCAGACCATTTGTTTTGGTTTTAGATTAACAGTTGGAAGGGTCCTTGTGGGTCATCTAGTCCAACCCTCCACCCAAGCAGGAGAACATCTTGAAAGCCAACCTACTAATTCCTACATCCCACCATCCAGAAGATACACAATACACACACACACACACACACACACACAGAGGGTTGTGGGTGTTCCATCACTGAAGGCTTTCAAGAAGAGACTAGACAGCTACTTGTCAGAAATGGTATAGGGTTTCCTGCTTGAGGAGTGGGTTGGACTAGATGACCTCCTAGGTCCAATCCAACTCTGTTATTCTGTATTAAGATTCCAGAATCATCGGCTCAGCCACTACCATGGTGTCCGTTAGAAAATTACATTGCCTATATATTTCCAGCTTGCATAGAAATCATGCTTCTTATTCCATACACTTTTAAAAATATTTCTGGGCTTTTTTTAAAAAACAAAAACAAACTACATTTGAATTATTTTTATTCTGGTCCCTTATCTTATTTGTGTGTGAATATATGTTTTTACATGTGTTATTTTTATTCTCTGTTCTTGTTTCCATTTTAGCTGCTGTTTATTTAATTGCTGCCCTGGGAACCGAAATATTTCAGCCGAAGAACGGGATGTCAATCTGGAGTGGAATTTAAAAAAGGAACAAATTGGAATTCTGACTGACAAATAAGACCGACAAAAAGAAATAAAAGAAATAATAGGGTTGACCCTATTAAATAGGAGCAGTTGGAGCCCATATATATTTATATGTTCGTATATACATTCTCCCTCTCCTTCTCCCTCCCCCCCCTCTCACACACACATACATACATACATACACACACACACTTATTGAGCTTGTTTTAACATACACAAACATGCAGCATTCACAGGAGAATCTTTATTTGGCCCTAGAGATAATACATAGTGCCATCTCGCCTCTTTCTCCAAGCAATAGGAGGAAAATATATTGGCTCTCACTGCATGAAAACTGGGGAGGAATCATATTTATATAACAACCAATAAACTGCTCAGTATGTGTGCATTCCCTCTTTAAGACCTAAACTAACAACCTCAGAAAAGAGTTTCACCCAGTCAGCTTTAGAAACAGCCAAAAAGACCAACACAGCAGCCATTTTTAAACCTGGGCCTGACTTTCTAAAGAGAAGGGAAGTAAATGGATCTTCCTCCTCCTCCCTCCTCCTCCTCCTCCTCCTCTTCTCTTTCTCTTCTCCTCCCCTCCTCTTCTCCTCCCTCCTCCTCCTCCTCCTCCTCTCTTCTCCTCCTCCTCCCCCTCTCCTCCTCCTCCTCCTCCTCCTCCTCCTCCCCTCTCCTCTCCCCCTCCTCCTCTTCTCTTTCTCTTCTCCTCCCCTCCTCTTCTTCTCCCCTCCTCTCCTCCTCCTCCTCCTCTTCTCTTCCTCTGCCTCTCCTCTTCCCCCTCCCCTCCCCTCCTCATCTTCTCTTCCTCCTCTCCTCCTCCTCTTCTCTTCCTCCTCTTCTCCTCCTCCGCCTCTCCTCTTCCTCCTCCTCTCCCTCCTCTTCCCTTCTTCCATCTCCTCTTCTCCCCCCTCCTCCTCTTCTTCTCCTCCTCCTCTCCTTCTCTTCCTCCTCTCCTCCTCCTCCTCTCTTCCTCCTCCTCCCCCTCCTCTTCCCCCTCTCCCCTCCTCTTCTCCCCCCTCCTCTTCTCCTCCCCTCCTCATCTTCTCTTCCTCCTCTCCTCCTCCTCTTCTCTTCCTCCTCTTCTCCTCCTCCGCCTCTCCTCTTCCTCCTCCTCCCCCTCCTCTTCCCTTCTTCCATCTCCTCTTCTCCCCCCTCCTCCTCTTCTTCTCCTCCTCTCCTTCTCTTCCTCCTCTCCTCCTCCTCCTCCTCTTCTCTTCCTCCTCCTCCCCCTCCTCTTCCCTTCCTCCCCCTCCTCTTTTCCTCTTCTCCTCTCACTTCCGTTCCTCTTCCTCCCCCTCCTCTTCCTCCTCACGTATTCCCGCAGGTGCAGGATCCACTTTTTGGATCATCGACCACTAATTCGCACGGTCAGCTGGGTCTCCAGGACACAGGCCCGCGTCTTGCATATCTTGGTTGATGGGGTCTTGCCATCTTTGTTTTGGATGCCCATGAAGTCGCCGGCCATTGACTTCTAGTTGGCAGGCAGCCTTGGCCATGCTGGAAAGTGCTGCTTTCTGGACATATCCATATCTAGCAGAGTTGGTCTTCCCTCAATGCTGTTGAATGGTGTCACTTGTGATGTGGTCAAGAAGGAAGAGGCCCGATATCCAACGGAGCATTCGCATTTCCATGGCACAGAGGTAGCTTTCGGTCCCTGTTGTTGCTGCCCAGCATTCAGTGCCATACAGTGCAACAGGGCGGATGGTTGTCTTGTAAATCTTAGATTTAAGACCAGTTGGCATTCGTCTATCACATGACACACTGGTGAGTTCTCGCCAACGGATCCAGGATGCATTCACCCTTGCTCACACCTCACCACTGATGTCGCCATTGCCTTGGAGGTGGGATCCCAGATACGGAAAAACCTTCTTTAAATTTTCTCCACTGATTTGAAGAGGGAAGGTAAGAAAATAGACTGCAGCTACATAAATGCATGAAAAAGCCCAGCCGACTTGACTCCTCTTGCTGTCTATATCGTCCTTCAAGGCTTCTTGTATTCCTTTTTCAACTACGTTCCAGATCATGGAGTCTTTGGCTGTTTAATGGCTGGATTTGCCCACTAGGCTCAAGTAATTTAGCTAATGCTAGCAACTATATTCATGGAACATGGAAAGCTTTGTGCTTGTAAAATTCACTTTGCTTTTTTCAAAGCTTAGGGTATAAACAAACTCAAGGCCCCTTGGTTGATTTGTGATTCAATTTTGGGGATGAGCATCAAAAATGGATCAATTCACTAAGAAGTGAAGCGTGTAGAACGAATCCCACCTATCCTACAGGTAGAACAATTGTTTAACGACAGTTCGAACTTATGACAGATTCAGAAAAAAGGGAGAGTCACTTACAAAAACCCTCACAAAAGCTACAACCATCACACCCCCCCTCAGGGTTACAATTTGGGCTCTTGATTTGTAAAATGGTTCAGATCCTGGGAGGAGTTGTTTAATGACCACATCACTTAATAAACTGAAATTCCAGTCCCAATTGGGGTTGTAAGCTATAGTCTATACACTTCTAGAACTGTGAAATCATAGGGCTCATGTCAGATGGATAAAGATGATTTTGAATTCACAATAGAACTTCTTATTTATTGATTGGACCAGCATCCCTTTCTTCCAAATCTAAATAGCACTTCCAGGAAAAACAGGAAAATGAAACAAAAAAGAAAACCAAAGTTGATATAATTGACTTTGGGTCTTTTTTCAACAGATAATTAACATTATTGTCTCTCCTTCTTCTTAGGGATTTTACCCCTTAGGGATTTTTCACCCCTTTATGTGTTTTTTTAGATTTCAAGTCCAAGAATCATCCAACAAAATATATGTTTCTTTTCGCCTCTTCCCTTCCTCTCTTCCCTTCTCTTTCCCTTTCCCTTTCCCTTCATCTATCAGATTTCTTTTGATGAGGTTCCCCGAATGAGACTGTCCCTCTAGAGTGGGGTGATACTTGTTCTCACGCAAGATAATAAAATATATTTTGTGTAGAAAACTGTCCTAATGGATTCTATCTTCTGGGAGATGGAAGAGCGGGGAAATTAGTCCAATTTCTAGATTGGAATTTAGCATCCTTCAAATACAAGGGCCTTAATCTCCTAGACTACCTTGTGTTTGCTTAACCATCAGAAGGGATTACAGGTTTGAGCCAGAGACGGTCTCTGCATTTCTATCTTTGTAAAATACAGTTACAAATCTTTCTTCTTGCCTTTCCCAGTGAAAAACAGCGTGCCATTCAGTTTATTTCCCTATGCACTTTTTGCTTCTCAAATTAACACATGGAGAAGAAATGATTTTAAAAGCAAACTAAAATTAAAAAAAGAGAAAGCTTCCTAGCCTCTTCTTGGTAAGCATTCAAATCCAAGGAGAAGACATAAAACCTATCATCCTTGAACCATTGCTTCAGAGATTATAGAGTTAGTAAAAAAAGAGAAGTGGCCAACTCTCAAGCTGTAATAAGCATAAATGTCACCAGATGCCTTATATTGGCTAGGTTATAACTTGTGGTAAGCCACAATGTTGTTTGCTTGGTTTTAGCGTAGCATATTGGAAAAATCTATTGCTTGGCCACCCTAAGTTTTAACTCATACCTTGTGTGACCACAGCTGATTTTTCAGCATGCTACATTTAACAAATGATGGCTTGGAATAATAGAGTGGGAAGGGACCTTCAAGATCTTCTAGTCCAGCCCTCTGCTCAAACTGGAGACCCAGAGGTGGTCTTCAGCAGGTTCTGACCAGTTCTGGAGAACCAGCAGCAGAAATTTTGAGTAGTTCAGAGAACTGGCAAATCCCACCTCTGACTGGCCCTGCCCCCATCTCTTCTCTGCCTCCCGAGTCCCAGCTGATTGGCTGGGTCTTCTTTTGTTGCCCTGCACAGGAGAACGGAGCTGGAAAGCAGGTTAATGGGATGGGGAGGGAATGGGGATTTTGCAGTAACCTCCCCCAGTAGTAAAACTCAATGCCGACATATACAACTGAGGGAAAAACTGAGAGCCAAGTGCCAAGTTGCTATTGCTTCCTTCTCATCATTGTCAACAATTCCACATTCTTTGAGTTAAATTACATTTAGGGCAATCTTTCTGGGTTTCTTTTTTTAGTTGTTCATAAGGCATGTTTGCAGCTAAAAAAGACAGAAACGGCCAAATTGCTAGAAGACCTACTGCTTATAGCTGAGTCAGCTGTCTCTGCTTATCCCAGAAAAAAATCTTAATTTGAACCTCATAGGAGAATGGTTGGAGAATTCTGGACCAATAATAATAATAACAACAACAACAAAATAAATCCCAACATATATCTCTAGGAAGTTGACTTGCGTTCACCTAAACCTCCGACACCTTGGCATGGTATGATAAAGTCGAATATGGCCTAATCCTTAATTTTCCCTCCACTGTCCAGCAGTTATTAAATAATTGAAGAGGAGCCATAAAGACATACAAACAGATTTACTTTCAATCTATCACCAACTTTATTTGGGGGTGGGGGAAAAAAAGCACCGAGGGGGCTTGGCTGTTTTTAGAAGCAACTTAGAAAAATCCATAAAAAAGCTTTTATCCACGCCACGCTTGTTTAAAAGGGCAATTTTCTATCGAGGGGAGGAAATGAAATTTGCTGAAAGGGGCCTTCATCTGTACAGATATGCACAAAACCAGGAGAGGAAATTGCATTCTTCACTTATCTGATGGCCCCACATTTGTGGGGTGAAACAGCTGATAAAATTGGGTCTTTGCAGCCTGCAATAATTCCACCTTAGACTAAGATGTTTATTCCAGACTAGAAAGCTGTTAACTTTCCATTATGCAAAAAGACACATTTGAGGGCCATGCTTCTAATCCACCATCCAAATTCCAATCGACTATGTTGGCATGACATTTTATGCTAAATGACATAGCATGTCCATTCACACACCATGCAAAACCTGGTTGGTTTTAAACCTGGATTTCACCCATCCACCCACCCGCACACACACAGAGTCAAAGGTGCTAATCATGTCGTCCTTGACTTACAACAGTTCAATGTAAGGACCCTTCGAAGCCACCTTTTGTAGACTTCTGACAAGCAAAGTCAAGAGAGGAAACCAGATTCACTTAGCCACTGGGTGACTCACTTAATAACCGCAGTCATTCGTTTAATCACCGTGGCCAGAACGGTTATAAAAAGGGGCAAAGCTCACTTAACAAAAATGTTAGCAACAGAAATTTTAGACTCAATTCTGGTCATTAGTTGAGAACTATCTGTATACATCTATGGCTCTACGTGCGTGCATTAAGGAGAAACTCCCGCACAGTGAGGACAATTAACCAGTGGAACAGCTTGCCTTCAGAGGTTGTGGGCGCTTCAAAACTGGAGGTTTTTAAGAAGAGACTGGACGGTCACTTATTTGAAATGGTATAGGTTCTCCTGCTTGAGCAGGGGCTGGGCTAGAAGATGTCCAAGGTCTGGTCTGGTCTGGTCCGTTCTGGTCCATTCCATTCATGTGGCATATTTGTTGTTCTTCAATCGCTAAGTCATGTCTAGAGTAGAGTAGGGTAGGGTAGGGTAGGGTAGGGTAAGAGTGGGGTAGAGTAGAGTAGAGTAGAGTAGAGTAGAGTAGAGTAGAGTAGAAAGAGTGGAGTGGAGTAGAGTAGAGTAGAGTAGAGTAGAGTAGAGTAGAGTAGAATGAGCTATGGTCTGGAAGGGACGTTGGAGGTCTTCTAGTCCAGCCCCTTGCTCAAGCAGGAGAACATGTACTATTTTAGACAAGTGATTGTTTAGACTCTTTTTAAAAGCCTTCAGTGATGGAGAGCCCACGATTTCTGGTGGCAAGCTGTTCCACTGATTAATTGTCCTGACTATTAGGAAGTTTCTCCTTAATTCCAGGTTGCTTCTCTTTTTGATTAATTTCCCGCCACTGTTTCTCTTGTCCTGCCCTCTGGTGCTTTGAAGAACAGTTTGACCTCCCTCATCTTTGTGGCAGCCCCTCAAATACTGGAAGACTGCTATCATGTCCCCTTTAATTCTACTTTTCTTTAGACTAGCCAAACCCAAATCCTGCAGCCGTTCTTCATATATTTTTTAGTCCCCAGACCTTTGATCTTCTTAGTTGATTCTTCACAAGCCCATGCCAGCTCCCTTTATCCTCTACTGTCTTCCAGAGTTTGCCCAAATTTATGTTCAGGGCCTCAATGACCTTATCTAACCATCTCATCGTCTGCTTTCCCCTTCTCCTTTTTCCTTCCATCTTCCCATCCAACATCCGGGTCTCTTCCAAGGAGTCCTCTCCTCTCTGTTGGTGGCTAAAGTATTTGAACTTCACCTTCGGTATCTGTCCTTCCAAAGAACAGTCCAGGTTGATTTCCTTTATAAATGTGGTGCACGGCACATGGAATGCAGCCCGTTTTTAAAGCAATCTCTGGGAACCAGGATAACAAGGCATGGAGAGACAGATTGCAGCATGTGACTTTTGGAATTTCCCCCACCCACCAACCCCTTAAAAATAATTTCATCCTGTGACTGAGAGGGAGGAGATGGCTTAGCAGGTCTGTCGGTAGCCTTCCAAACCACTGGCCAGATGTTTCAATCAATCAGTTCCTTTACTGGCCAAGTGTGATTAGACACACAAGCAATTTGTCTTGGCGCCTATGCTCCCAGAGTACATAAAAGAAAAAAATACATTTGTCAAGAGTCAAGAACCATCAGGTCCAACGCTTAATGATAGTCATAGGGTACAAATAAGCAATCAAATCATACTAGGAAACAGTCAATATAAACCGTAAAGATACAGATGACGGAGTTTCAGTCACACAGTTACAAGTGGGAGGGGATGGGTGATAAGGAGTGATGAGAAGATTAACAGTAATAGTAGTGCAGACTTTGTAAATAGTTGGACAGTGTTGTGGGAATTATTTGTTTAGCAGAGTGATGGCATTCAGGAAAAAAACTGTTCTTGTGTCTAATTGTTCTGGTGTGCAGTGCTCTATAGCATCTTTTTGAGGGTAGGAGTTGAAACAATTTATGTCCAGGATGTGAGGGGTCTGTAAATATTTTCACAGCCCTCTTTTTGACTTGTGCAGTATACAGGTGCTTGATTGAAGGCAGGTGGGTAGTAATTGTTTTTTCTGCAGTCCTAATTATCCTCTGAAGTCTGTGTCTGTCCTGTTGGATTGCAGAACCAAACCAGACCATTATAGAGATGCAGATGACAGACTCAATAATTCCTCTGTAGAACTGGATCAGCAGCTCCTTGGGCACTTTGAGCTTTCTGAGTTGGTGCAGAAAGAACATTCTTTGTTGTGCTTTCTTGATGACATTTTTTGATGTTAGATGTCCATTTTAGGTCTTGAGATATGATGGAACCTAGAAATTTGAAGGTCTCTACCGTTGATACCGTATTGTCCAGTATTGTAAGAGGTGGTAGTATTGGAGGGTTTTTCCTAAAGTCTAGGGATGCATGCAGAACTTCTTTCATCCTTTCCGCATTTTCTCTTGCAGATTTTTTTTCTTCCTGTACCAAATATGGTTCCATTCTGTTCAGGTTTTGATCCTTGCAGTCATTACCATGCTGTTAAAAGGGCAATTGAATTCAGATTAAATTTAATTGAGGAGTGAATCAGGAGAGACTGCTTGCCGTTATGTCTCTACACTCTTCGCAGCGTTAGTGATGGACTGAATATTTCAGGTTCCAATACTGCCGCTTTCTAAGCAGGGTAACAGGAATGGATGGAAAAAGATAATTAGAGTGCCAGCTACCCCAAGCATATAGATATTGATTGTTCCTTCAAGAGGTGAGGAAAACAAATATGTTTCCTCTACTAAGAATTGACAAATTCAGTCCAGGCTAAATTCACTGTTCTAATCTCAAGTTCGTTCCATCTTTTTTTCCCATGTCACTGCAATAGAAATAGAAATTGAGTGACTCTGGCAAAAGAAAGCAAAGATAGTCCCAATAGTCATAGGGGCCTTAGGTGCAAGAGCACAATTTGAACATTATCGGCATTGAAAACTTCACTAGCAATCAATTGCAAAAGGCAGCTTGATTTAGAACAGCTTACATCCTGAGACGGTTATCTGTAACACCATCAAACACCCACATCTGCCTATCCCAGATCCTTGGGAAGGACTGGTTAGGTGGATGAAAATGCCAAATACTGTCTAAACATCTGGCCAATAATGTACCACCTACCATACTGTAATAACAACTTCCAGATGGATTCAATGGACTTTCTCTTAGAATGGCACGACTTGAAGCAAGCATGCTATCTGTCAAATTCAATGTGTCTCCCTTCAACAAAATAGTTTTGATGAAAAAGGATAAAATAGAATAGAAATAGAATATAGAATTCTTTTATTGGCCAAGTGTGATTGGACATACAAGGAATTTGTCTTGATGCAAATGCTCTCAGTGTACATAAAAGAAAAGATACATTCGTCAAGAGCCAAGAATCATCAGGTACAACACTTAGTGATAGTCATAGGGTACAATAAGCAATCAAATCATACTAGGAAAAAGTCCATATAAATCGTGAGGATACAAGCAACAAAGTTACAGTCATACAGTCACAAGTGGGAGGGGATGGGCGATAAGTAGCGATGAGAAGATTAATAGTAACAGTAGTGCAGACTTAGTAAATAGTTGGACAGTGTTGAGGGAATTATTTGTTTAGCAGAGTGATGGCATTCGGGGAAAAACTGTTCTTGTGTCTAGTGGTTCTGGTGTGCAGTGCTCTATAGCATCGTTTTGAGGGTAGGAGTTGAAACAGTTTATGTTTGGGATGTGAGGGGATGGAAATCATCATCTTTTAATGATCCCATAATCCCTTGCAGGGTGGAGTCTTGGGAAATTGAATGGAGCTAGCAGAGTTATTTAATAGCTGGATGCCCTTCCTGTCGCTAATGAGGAGTTTTATTCAGCAGATATATTCTCATTGTGCCCAGAGAGAGAAATATCTATCTCTACCTGGGATCGAACTCACAGCCTCCTGATTGTGAGGCGAGAGCTCCACCTCTAGGCCATCGTACCACTCCATGAAAAAGGATGGAAATGTTTTCTTGAAAACATTTCCATCCTTTTCAGGTAGGCCTCAACTTACAACAGTTTGTTTAAGGACCATTCAAAGTTACGATGGCACTGAAACAAAGTGATTTATGACCGTTGTTCACCACTTACGACCGCTGTAACATCTCCATGGTCTCATGATCAAAATTCAGAGGCTTGGCAATTGACTCATATTTATGATGGCTGCAGTGCCCTGGGGTCACTTCTGACAACAAGCAAGATCAATGGGGAAGCCAGATTCACTTAACAAACCTATTACTAAACAACTGCAATGCTTCTCTTAGCCACTGTGGCAAGAAATGCCATAAAATGGGGAGAAACTCACTTAACAACTGTCTCACTTAGCAACATAAATTTTGGGCTCAATTGGGGTCGTAAGTCGAGGACTACCTGTCATTTTTTTTAAAAAAAATATCTATTTTAAGTCAGATGTTGGTAGTTGTTGGGTAGGTCCACTAGTGCCCGGGGCACCAATATTTGAGCTTCTTCTTTCAAATTACGATGGGTATCACTTAACAACTGTCCTCTTAATTCATACAGTACAACAAATCTTAACACCCCCCAAATAAATAAATAAATACACACACACACACACACACACACACACTGCTGAAAAGAAATTTACAAGTGAAAGGTTGATAGTCTAGATTCACTAAACTAGATAGAATATATATTTTTCCATTCCCTGTCACTCAGTGAGAAATGAAAAAAACGTCTTGGAAAAGCAAGGAAGTTCGGTTGATTGAGAACATGACAGATAGATAGATAGATAGATGATAGACAGACAGAGATGATAGCTAGATGATAGCTAGTTGGATTATAGATGGATGATAGCTAGATGGTAGCTAGCTAGCTAGCTAGATGATAAATTGATAGATAGATAAATAGATAGATAGATTTTAATAGGCATACAGTACGTCAATGCAGCCCTTGATACAACATAAAACTATCCTATAACTACAATTAAAAAGAAATGGAGGGTCAGGAGGACAATATGTACACACACACACGCACACACACACACACATGATAATGCACTTCTGGATTAAATGCTGAATCCCCATGGAGCATCTGCAAATTTCTTGGACTCCTTTTTGATAAAGCCGGACCCATTATTCTCAAATCAATTCAATGGTATGAAGTTTTTTGACATTTGGAAAGATAAAGTGATATTTTGCAACGCTCAAGGCACTCTTTAAAAAGAATCACAGCTTGCATAGATTAAGACAAGAGCAATAAAGAGTGATTCTTCATAGGCACCCCAGTTTCTGTTATTTTTGAAACAACCACATTCTATAAAAATGGATTTTTAAATGGAATTGGGGGAAGGGATACAAATAAAAAAAGTAGAAATTCCAAGGAGCAAAATATATCCAGGGTCAGAGTAGATATTTATCAATATGAAGATATACTAAAGTTAGCATAAATTGGCTGCAAAAATTGAGACTCTCACCTGTGTGGCAGCAAAGAGTAAGATTCTTCTCCAGCTCTCTGCTGCCATCTATTGGTTATTTGAACACTGCAGCCCAAGCATCATAGTCCTAATATAAACGAAAGCTTTGAAATAGGATAGATAACAGAAACTTGCCATTTAAATAAGTGGATAAATTTTAAGAGGCAAAATACAAAAAAACAAATCAGGTTCGGTTTATCCACAGTATATAGGTAAGGAAACATCTTTGAAAAAATGACCCAATTGATTCAGTGGTAGTATGCTGCTGGTTCGCACTGGTTCTAGCGATCCGGTAATGCCAATCAGCAGTTGGCTCCTCCCACCTGCATCTACCCTTTCCTGTCCTATATTTCCTTTGTTTGTAGCTCAGCTGATAGGTGCGGCAGAGTAGGTTGCCATGCCTCATTTCTTTTACTACTTTAAGTTTTCATGCTTAAAATTGCCCGTTTTAGAATGTTTTGTGTGTGCAAGCATGCGCCCACAGAACCGGTAGTAAAATATTTTGAATTCCACAACTGAATGGATCACAAATTGTCCGGTATTTCTCAAAAAAGCACCCATGTATCCCATATATACTTGTGGGAAGCCTCCTAGAAGAATGAAATATTTTGAGGACTATTTAAAAGGGCACAATATTATATTTAAAAGGAGAAATGGAGAAACATGTTTTTTTAGAGGCAGAAAGCAACCCCCACTTTCTCTTATAGTCCACAGCAGATGTCAGCACTTAAGAAATAGAGCTTATTGAGAAGTAGCTCACTCTATTCATAAGCAAATACCCTCACTCAAGATCCAGGGCAAAACCATTAAGCCACAATAGGAACTGCCCAACATCCTTTCAGAACACAAGTCCCTTCATTGCATCACCTTCAGAAATTTCAACCAAACTTAGCTCAAACTTAGTTCAGACAAACACCTAGGATTTGTACTTTGCCTATAGAGCCAACTATGACCTCTACATAACCCCATGGGAGTCTGACAACAGCCAATAGAATACATGTCCTTGCACAGGAATAGGAAGCTCAAGTGTAAAGCCCAAGAGAGGGTATAAATACCCCACACTCTTAACTCCATGTGGTCAGCTGCCCCAGAACCCCAAAATGTGGTTCTGTTCATCAATAAATGGACTCTCTTTCCAATCAGCCCCCAGCCTCCGTTTTGTCTCCAGTGCCTTTCTCCCAGCTTGGAACTGAACTAGATGGATATTTCTTCCCACATATTTATGGATAAGCCCAGCTGAGGATAAGCTGATCCTCAAATTTTTAACCACAACACCATGAAAAATGCACCGATGGGGGCAAAGCTTCCCTTGGCAATTGTGTTTTCAAACATGGGTCCCTTCCTTATCACTGAACTGTGGAAAATAACAACAACAATCCTCTAGTTCCTAACCCTAACCTACAAGGTCCCTTCCAGGTCTGATTATCTGTTATCTGTTAAAGTCAATGGGGGAGAGCCAGATTCACTGAACAGCTGTGCTATTCATTTAAGAACTGCAGCAATTCACTTAACAATCAGGGTAAGAACGGTCATGAAATGTGGCATAATCCACAAATGACTCACTTAGCAATAGAAATGTTGGGCTCAATTGTGGTCATAAGTGGAGGATTTAAACCACTTAGAGAGGTCTGTAAAGCACTGTGAAGCAGTATATAAGTCTAAGTGCTACTGCTATTACTTGTGTGTATGTGTGTGTGTGTGTGTTTATGTGCACGGTAAGACATATAAACACCTTCCAATTCTGAAAGTATCCAGATTCATTTAACAACCAGGTTAGTCACTTATCAACTGCAGGGATTCCCTTAACGATCATGGCAAGAAAGGTTGTAAATTGGGCAAGATTTCCGTTAACAAGTGTCGCACTTTGCCACAGAAATTCCGTGCTCAATTGGGATCGTAAATCGAAGACTACTTGCACACTGACTGGCAGCTTGACTTCAGAGTGTGTTGCTGGGATGGCGGAGAAGCTCAGCTGTGTGACAGCCTCTCCGATGCTGACAGGAATTGCTAGCCAGGCCATTTAATACCTCATTAAACCGGCCGCCTGTCAGAGCTCTTTGGCGGTGACAGAGCTAAGGCTATCCTTTGGTGTCATTCTCCATTTCCTTCATATTGCCTCAGATTTGCTCCGTCTTGCCCGCTTACACCCTGTACGGCTGACTGGAAGCACAGCTCACCAATCTAGAACCAACCTAGAACTGAGGAGAAATTTCTTCACAGTGAGAACAATTAACCTGTCAACCCTGAAACTGACCTGACCAAAGCCATCTTAGAGTTTCAGTGTTGCCGCTGGGACCGCGATGGCTGATGTGGTAAGAGGCTGGGCCTGTGCACCGCTGAGCTCGGCAGTTTGATTCCCTTGAGTGAATAAACCATGGAGGGACAAGAAAGGAGCCTCCCCCACCTACCTACTCAAGTGTCCCGTGAGTAAAGATAACATAGCCCCCCCCCCAAATTCCTTTCACAAGAGGCAGCCAGCCACCTCGGTGATCCCCAGCTAACACACGCCATACGCTAAATAAATAAAAAGTGTTGCCACGCTGGAGCTGAGGGATAGGGAGCGGGGAATTAGAGATAGCTGGGGTTTTGTAGCCAAAACAAAATACTTTCTCTTGAGAACCAAGGACATTCTCACACCTGATCAGAGGAAGGAGGAGTGAGGTCACCAGGCAACCAGACAGTGTCTTGATTGGACCATGTGACTAATTGATTGAGGTTGAGGGAAAACTTTTGCTTTTAATTAGGCAAAAACCATGGGAGTTTTCAGAGTCGGTTTTCACCAAGTTTGTGCCAATATGATACATCCAATAAAACTATCCTTTGAGGAATCCACCTACCTCAGAGTTTGGCTTGTTATGCATCTATTACTTGGAACCCTGACATAATCAGTGGAATGACTTGCTTCTGGAAGCAAGTTATAGGGGCTCCAACACTGGAAGTTTTCAAGAACAGATTGTCTGGATTGGTACAGCTGGTCCTCGTCTTACGACAACCACCGAGGACCAAATTTCTGTTGCTAAGTGAGACCATTGTTAAGTGAATGTTGTCCCGTTTTATGACCTTGCTTGCCACGGCTATTAAGTGAATCGCTGCGGTTGTTAAGTTAGTGACCCAGTTGTTAAGTGACTCTGGCTTTCCCGTTGTCAGAAAGCGGCAAAAGGGGATCGATAGCATGACCCTCTTGGTCGTAAGTATGAACCAATTGCCAGTTGTATGAGTTTCGATCCTGTGAACATGGGGATGGATGCAATGGGTCATTAAGTGTGAAAAGTGACCATAACTCCCTTTTTTTCAGTCCGGTTGTAACTTTGAACGGTCATTAAATGAGCTGAGGACTACTTGTAATGGCCTAGACAGCTGATATCCAGGTACTTTCAAGACTGCTGAATTAACTAAATTAGCCTGTTTTGAGGTTTGTTCCTGGGAGAAGCTTCTCTAATCCACTTTCAAGAGATAAAAGGAATGGGGGCCAAGAGGTGCTCTTAGTCCCCGCTCCAATTTATGCAACGGATCCTTTGGAATTAAGATTCACCTCACCCCTATTAACATTTCACAAAGCTACTTCAGGCAGGATTTTTCCATAGGACACCCAATAATGAGTTACGTGTTGCTGTTTTTTTTGTTTTTTTCATTTCAATTTTAACTATCGCTTGGGTTTTCATCTTATATTTCAGCTTATGACTTCTTTCTATTGTCACTGTATTGTTTAAAAAGGAATTCCCAGAGTGTTCACTGTATCACAGAATAACAGCATTGGAACGGACCTTGGAGGTCGCAAAATGAGGGAAAAATCACCAATTATCTTCGGCAAATGCACAAGAGGTTTCTGTTTATGCTTGGAAGGGATGCGTGGCTCAGTGGGTAAGACGCTGAGCTTGTAGATCAAAAACGTCGGCAGTTCAGCGGTTCGAATCCCTAGCATCACGTAATGGAGTGAGCTCCCATTACTTGTCCCAGCTTCTGCCAACCTAGCAGTTCAAAAGCACGTAAAAGTGCAAGTAGAAAAATAGGGACCACTTTGGTGGGAAGGTAACAGCGTTCCGCGCCTTTGGGGTTTAGTCATGCCGGCCACATGACCACGGAGACGTCTTCAGACAGTGCTGGCTCTTGTAATGGAGATGAGAACTGCCCCCCTAGAGCTGGAAATGACTAGCACACATGTGAGAGGGGAACTTTTACCTTTACCTTATACTTGGAAGCTTGGAAACCTTTTTACCAAACTGCTAGGTAAATGCTTAGGTGGGCTGCACATACTGTAACAACCGCTTTGCTTAGTGCAGAACCAAAAATGTGATCGTGCATGTGCACGCCTGCTTCGCTCTTCTTGGTCCCAGGGTGCATATGTGCGCTGGCTAGCGGGTCTTCATGTGCACATGTGCGCCAGAAACTGGAAGACCAGGTGGCCGGCCTGCATGCGCATGCTGGAAACCAGAAGCTTTTTGGCACCTGCACACCGGGGGAGCTGCTTTTCCAGTTTCCACCACTTCCCCACACGCCGGGGAGCTGCCCTTCCAGCAGTGCTGAGATTCAATTTTTTTTACCACCGGTTCTGTGGGCATGACTTGGTGGCCGTGGCATGGATTGGTGGGTGTGGCAGGGGAAAGTTACTGCAAAATCCCCACTCCCTCCCCACCCCGGTAACCTGCTTTCCAGCTCCGTTCTCCTGTGCAGGGCAACCAAAAAAGACCCAGCCAATCAGCTGGGACTCGGAAGGCGGAGAATAGATGGGGGCGGGACCAGTCAGAGGTGGGATTTGCCAGTTCTCCGAACTACTCAAAATTTCTGCTACTGGTTCTCCAGAACTGGCCAGAACCTGCTGAATACCACCTCTGCCTTTCAGCGCTCCTGTGTGTGTGCACCGCGTACCTCCATTTTGGCACTTGGTGCCGAAAAGGTGTGCCAACACTGGACTAGAAAATCTCCAAGGTTCCTTCCGAGCTTATTATTCTATGTTTTATAGTGTTAGGAAGATGGCAAATGCTGGTATTTACTTTGAAGCTATCAGCAAAAGTGACAGGGATATTTTCTCTTCAGCCACAAAGCCAGAGCTGGTTTTTTTTCCATTTCTAGGCTTTTCTCATTCCAGCCAAAAAACAAGGATTATGATTAAATTAGCCTTGATGTTTACTTGCTCAGAACTCCCAGACTGAATTGGCATAATACGTTAGACCAGGCTAGAATGAGGTTGGGGAGTTTACAATCCAGTACGATCAGGAAAACTGAATCTTTATCCTAGGGTGTTTATGTGAATTGGGCCATGTTAACTCATAATTTAGATTATTCGTTTGGATATTGAATCTTTATGTGAACACAGCAAGTTTACATTTTTGTTCATCTGACCCTGACTTTTAGTGTGCTGTGTAAGCCCAGACTTTGAACCTGCTGGAGTAATAATATTTTTATATGATTTGCATTTATATCTATCTGCAAGTAGATGACCTGTTTTTCTCACTGAAATGTTGTGAGAGATATCGGGCTGAGAGAGGAAAACCCACAATATTTTCTCAATGTGCCTAAATAGGGGGAACAAAATTCTCACAGTTTATTTAATTATTGAATTAACCTGGATAATTATGTGGGTCTGCATAATATAATCAACCATAAACAAGCAAGGAAGGAAGGGAGGAAGGAAGGGAGGGAGGGAGGAAGGGAGAGGAAGGGGAGGGACAGTAGAGTAGAAATGGAGAGAAGGAAGTAGGGAATAAAAGAAAGAAGAGATTCTCACAGTTTATTTAATTATTGAATTAACCTACATACTTATATTATGCAAACCTGTGGGTTTGCATAATATAATCAACAGGAAGGAAGGAAGGAGGAAGGAAGGAAGGAAGGAAGGACCCAGAGGAGAGGAAAAGAGGGAGAGTAGAGTAGAAATGGAGAGAAGGAAGTAGGGAAAGAAGGAAAGGAGATAGGAAGGAAGGCAAATAGTAATCGTTCATGACTGATCAGCCATAAGGCCATCAAAATACAGAATATAAAACACAGAACATTAAAAACCCAATAAAGAATACAAATCATAATTCTTTGTCACTCCTACAGGTGAAACTCAAAAAATTAGAATATCATGCAAAAGTTCATTTATTTCAGTAATGCAACTTAAAAGGTGAAAATAATATATGAGATAGACTCATTACATGCAAAGCAAGATAGTTCAAAAAACCAAAACCAAGATACTTCAAACTGTGATTTGTCATAATTGTGATGATTATGGCTTACAGCTCATGAAAACCCCAAATCCACAATCTCAGAAAATTAGAATATTACATGCAATCAATAAAACAAGGATTGTACATAGAACAATATTGGACCCCTGAAAAGTATAAGCATGCATATGTACTCAGTAGTTGGTTTGGGCCCCTTTTGCAGCAATTACTGTCTCAATGCAGCGTGGCATGGAAGCTATCAGCCTGTGGCACTGCTGAGGTGTTATGGAAGACCAGGATGCTTCAATAGTGACCTTCAACTCTTCTGCATTGTTCGGTCTCATGTCTCTCATCTTTCTCTTGGCAATGCCCCATAGATTCTCTATGGATTCAGGTCAGGCGAGTTTGCTAGCCAATAAAGCACAGTAATCCCACGATCATTGAACCAGGTTTTGGTTCTTTGGGCAGTGTGCGCAGTGTGCGCAGGTGCCAAGTCCTGCTGGAAAATGAAGTCAGCATCCCCATAAAGCTCGTCTATGGAAGGAAGCATGAAGTGCTCCAAAATCTCCTGGTAGACAGCTGCGTTGACCCTGGACATAATGAAGCACAGTGGACCAACACCAGCAAATGACATGGCTCCCCAAATCAACACAGATTGTGGAAACTTTGAGCCTAGAATATTGAACTTTTTCACAATATTCTAATTTTCTGAGATTGTGGATTTGGGGTTTTCATGAGCTGTAAACCATAATCATCTCAATTATGCCAAATCACAGCTTGAACTATCTTGCTTTGCATGTAATGAGTCTATCTCATATATTAGTTTCACCTTTTAAGTTGCATTACGGAAATAAATGAACTTTTGCATGATATTCTAATTTTTTGAGTTTCACCTGTACAATTTACCCTGATCAAACCCACCTATACGGCTCCCAATTAAACTTTTTTATTCAAATAAAAGTCTGTATTATGTCATATAATACAAAAGGACTGGACATGGCTGCCTGGCGCTTAAGCTCATGCAACCAGTAGATAGTTAATTGCTCACTACAAAGGATTTCAGAATGATCAATCTTTGGCTCTACTAGCCTGAGAAGACCAGGTTTTCACATCTACATCTCAATGGTGGGATTCAAATTTTTTTACTACCAGTTCTCTGGGTGGGGCTTGGTAGGTGTGGCAGGGGAAAGATAGTGCAAAATCTCCAGTCAGAGGTGGCATTTGCCCATTCTCCGAACTACTAAAAATTTCTGCTACTGGTTCTCCAGAACTGGTCAGAACCTGCTGAATCCCACCTCTGCTACACCTACAAATTAATGCATTACAGCAGGGGTCTTCAACCTTGGCAACTTTAAGACTTATGGACTTTAACTTCCAGAGCTGGCAGTTGAAGTCCACAAGTAGTTGCCAAGGTTGGACAACTCTGATTCTAGAGAGCTAAGTCTTCACATGAGGTATCCATTTTGTGAGGCGGCAACGACCGCTTGTAAATCAAATAGCACCTCAATGCGATTGGTCCTGGTAGGCGGGTGGTAGCTCTTTCTTGGAAAATGTAGAGGCATCACTACATCTGGCAACTCCAAATCTCGACCAACAAATGTTCTGTCCTACACATTGGTTAAAAAAAAAAATCAGTACACCAAATACAAACTAGGTGGATATGACCTCGTTGATGATCCTCACTCTGTCAAGGATCTTGGAGTTCTCATATCAAATGACCTAAGTGCCAGAGCTCACTGTAACAGCATTGCTGAAAAAGGCATTAAGAGTTGTAAATCGAATCTTATGAAGCTTCTCCTCAGGAAATATCAAATTGCTAACTAGAGGATACAAAACTTTTGCCAGACCAATACTTGAATACAGCTCATCAGTCTGGAATCCGCACTGCATATCAGACATTAATACAATTGAATGAGTCCAGAAGTATTTCATGAGAAGAATACTACAGTCCTCTGCTTGCAAAGGAATACCCTATATCACCAGGCTTGAGATTTTGGGCTTCAACAACCTTGAACTACGCCGCCTACAGTTGGACTTAAGCATAGCACACAAAATTATCTGCTACAATGTCCTACCAGTCAATGACTACTTCAGCTTCCACCACAGCAATACAAGACCACACAACAGATACAAACTCAATGTAAACCACTCCAAACTTGATTGCAGAAAGTACGACTTCAGCAACAGAGTGGTCAATGCCTGGAATGCACTACCTGACTCTGTTGTTACCTCCTCTAAGCCTCCCACTCCTTTAACCTCAAACTATCCACTATTGACCTCACCCAATTCCTAAAAGGTCTGTAAGGGGCGTGCATAAATGCACCATCGTGCCTACTGTCCCTGTCCTATTGTCCCCATTTATTTGTACCTATTCCCTGTATTCTTACTCATGTTTACTATTTTGTAAGCGATTGACAAATCAAATTTAAAAAATGATGCAAAACCTGAATTCTTGACCCTGAGAAACAGGAGATCAGTAAGGGGTAGGGAGAAAAAGGGGTGTGGAGGAGAAAGAGATTTGATGTCAAGAGCAGCCAAGTCCTTTTAAATCATCATCATTATTGCATTTATTCTATATTATGCCCATGGGATGCTTTCAAGTTTTAAAAGAAGAAAGTTATCTTTTAAATAAACATGACAGGGACAGGATAGGAAGGCAATCGGTACCAGCATCTTCAAATTCTGGTAGAGAATTAGAGAGCTGGCTGGAGAATACTGGGAGTTGAAGTCCACAGGTGGTAAAGCTGCCAAGGATGGACACCTTTGATCTAAAATATCAGCAGTTTTCTTTTGCAGGTATGAATCTTGTTTAGAGTCTCTTTTCTGATTTCTACAATGAGCACGTGAATGCAAACAGTCAAGCAGACGGCTGAAGGTGTCGGGGACCCCATTCACATACCCAACCGTCTGTTGCATCAGTTGAAGACAATTTATTCTGATGAATATAAAAAAAATTCGTTTAACAACCATGGTGTGAGCTTAACAACTGTGGCAAACAGGGTTCCTATGTCATGATAGCACCTCAACCTCAAAGCCTCAACTCCTTCATCTCATCCTCCTGTTCATGGTGTAGGGTCTCCTACTTGGGCAGGGAGTTGGACTAGATGACCTACAAGTCTGTTTTTCGGTTCTGGTTCTGGTTCTTCCTCCCCCTCCTCCCTCCTCCCTCCTCCTCCTCCTCCTCCTCCTCCTCCTCCTCCTCCTCCTCCTCCTCCTCCTCCTCCTCCTCCTCTTCTTCTTCTTCTTCTTCTTCTTCTTCTTCTTCTTCTTCTTCTTCTTCTTCTTCTTCTTCTTCTTCTTCTTCTTCTTCTTCTTCTTCTTCTTCTTCTCCTTCTCCTTCTCCTCCTTCTCCTTCTCCTCCTTCTCCTTCTCCTTCTATCCCTATCCCTATCCCTATTCTAATCCCGTTCTATCCTATCCTATTCTGCTGAGTGCAACATGGACACCCCTGGAAGATGGACATTGTGGGAAAATGAGGGTTGGATAAGGTAAAGGTAAAGGTTCCCCTTGCACATACGTGCTAGTCATTTCTGGCTCTAGGCAGCAGTGCTCATCTCCATTACAAAGCCGAAGAGCCAGCGTTGTCTGAAGACGTCCCTGTGGTCATGTGGCCGGCATGACTAAACACCAAAGGTGCACAGAACGCTGTTACCTTCCCACCAAAGGGGTCCCTATTTTTCTACTTGCATATTTTACATGCTTTCGAACTGCTAGGTTGGCAGAAGCTGGGACAAGTAGCTGGAGTTCACTCCGTTATGCGGTGCTAGGGATTCGAACCGCCAAACTGCCAACCTTTCTGATCAACAAGCTCAGTGTCTTAGCCACTGAGCCTCTGCGCACCTCTTGGATCGCCCCCCACTGAGCCATGTTGGATAGGCATGGGTTGGAAAGCCATGATTAAACCTTGGAGAGAGGGGGGAAAACACTGTGGTTTAATATGCACAGCTGCAGCAGCCACTCCCCCAGGGAGCCTCTAAACAGTGGGATTCATTCTTGGCCAGCATTCAAAGTTGTTTCAAAAATGTTACCTGCAAATCCTAGGGCAACAGCTCCTGATACACACACACACACACACCCCTGGTGAATCACAGCGATGGATGCACCTGGCACAATGCTGCTCACATTCCTGCACATGAGCCTGGAATGTCAGCTAAGCTGCTTCTCTTCCGCTTCTCTGGCAAGCCGGCATTGCTTGGCAGAACAAGGCTAACATTCGCTTCTCAGCATTTGCAAAAGTTTTGGCATGAAAAAAACAAATACATGAGTCAGGTATGATGGGAAGAGTATCTAAGTTACAGGTCGTCCATATTATTTTTAGGGTGTCTCCATAGCCACTTTCTCACAATATGTTTTCCAGAAAAAATGACGACTCATAAAAAGGATCCAACAGGAAGCACAAACCCCTCTTACAACATCTTTGAGGAACTTACACAGTTATACTCCTAACATGAAAAAAATATCCCAGAGAAAAGCTAGAATAGAATAGAATAGAATAGAATAGAATAGAATAGAATAGAATAGGAATAGGAATAGGAATAGGAATAGGAATAGGAATAGGAATAGGGAATAGAATAGAGAATAGAGAACAGAGAACAGAGAATAGGAATAGGATAGGATAGGATAGGATAGGATAGGATAGAAATAGGAATAGAGAATAGGAATAGGATAGGATAGGATAGGATAGGATAGAGAATAGAGAATAGAGAATAGGAATAGGAATAGAAACAGAATAGAAATAGAATAGAATAGAATAGAATAGAATAGAACAGGAATAGGATAGAGAATAGAGAATAGAGAATAGAGCATAGAATAGAAACAGAACAGAACAGGAACAAGAAATAGAAACAGAATTACAAATAGAAATAGAATTCTAGAAATAGAATAGAATAGAATAGAATAGAATAGAATAGAATAGAATAGCAGAGTTGGACGGGACCTTGGAGGTCTTCTAGTCCAACCCCCTGCTCAGGCAGGAAAACCTATACCATTTCAGACAAATGGTTATCCCATCTTGAAATTCTTTGAACTGTACCATGGCCTTAGTTTCACAATGCCATCCCACCATCCTAATATAGACAGTCCTCAACTTACAACCACAACTAAGCCCAAAATTTCCATTGCTAAGTGAGACTATTCTATTCTATTCTATTCTATTCTATTCTATTCTATTCTATTCTATTCTATTCCATTCCATTCCATTCCATTCCACTCCATTATTCTGTTCTGTTCTGTTGTTCTGTTCTACTCTACTCTACTCTACTCTACTCTACTCTACTCTACTCTACTCTACTCTACTCTATTCTTCCCATTAAGAGGACTGGGATCCAATAATTGTTTAGTTCACGATAAACTTTCAGTACAGCAACCTTACATAACCTTCAAATTCAAGGCACTCTTCACTTCTACAGTTAGCACATTTCCCCACAAAGAGGCAGGAAGCAGTTAGGATAATCCTTAATCATAAAACACCTCCAATTTACGTTCACTGGCCATTGCTTCTCTTTCCATTCCTCCCACCCCTTTCTATCTTACTATCTCCACAATCCACTCCTTCCCTTTTCAAGGACTTGCAGAATAAATAATCTTAAAAGGTCCCTTTTAAGAAAAGAAAAGAGGACGAAAACTCTGCTGTGTTTTGACTTTGTGTGTCCAAAGTTTTCTTGGCTGTCCTAAGCTTGCATGTAAGGCAAGAGAAAGGAAAAAAAAAACCCCACAGTTGCAGGAAAGGAAAATGGAAGTGACACCCTATGTAACATTACTAGGAATCGTCTGCTTTGCAAAACAACGTCGTAATCCTAGAAACATTTTAATTGCATTTGTTATTTTTGAACCGAGAACTGTTCAATGATATACGAGCTGTTATTCTGACACACGGCCAGTTGTCTGTACTATAATATTTTTAAGACCCAGAGATTAGTATATTGGAACAACATGGGGAAAAAATATGATGACCTCAATGTTCAGGTGAAAGGTCTAATAGGCTAACATCAAAAAGTTTCATAACAAGAATGCCAAATGTGAATCCAGCCAACAAACGTGTAGTCAGCCAACAAAGAAGAATGCGTCAACCTATTCTCCAAAGCACCTGAAGGCAGGATAAGAAGCAACGGATGAAAACTCATCAGAGAAGCAACCTAGAAATAAGGAGAACTTTCCTGAGAGTGAGAACAATCAACAGAGGAACAACTTGCCTCCAGAAGTTGAGGGTGCTCCATCACTGGAGGTTTTTAAGAAGAGATTGGAAGGTCCCATCCTATTCTATTCCGTTCTGTTCTGTTCTGTTCTATTCTATTCTATATTCTATTCTTCTCTATATTCTATTCTACTCTATATTCTATTCTACTCTATATTCTATTCTACTCTACTCTACTCTACTCTGCTCTTCTCTACATTCTATTCTTCTCTATATTCTATTCTTCTCTGTATTCTATTCTTCTCTATATTCTATTCTTTTCTATATTCTATTCTATTCTACTTACTCTACTCTACTCTACTCTACTCTACTCTACTCTACTCTACTCTACTCTTCTCTATATTCTATTCTATTCTATTCTATTCTATTCTATTCTATTCTATTCTATATTCTATTCTTCTCTATATTCTACTCTACTCTACTCTACTCTACTCTACTCTACTCTACTCTACTCTACTCTACTCTACTCTACTCTGCTCTGCTCTTCTCTATATTCTATTCTATTTTTCTCTATATTCTATTCTTCTCTGTATTCTATTCTTCTCTATATTCTATTCTTTTCTATATTCTATTCTATTCTACTTACTCTACTCTACTCTACTCTACTCTACTCTACTCTACTCTACTCTACTCTACTCTATTCTATTCTATTCTATTCTATTCTATTCTATTCTATTCTACCCTACCCTACCCTACCCTACCCTACCCTACCCTACCTATTTTTTTTTGTTTCTATTTCTGTTCTATATTCTATCCTATTCCTGAAGCTGATCCAAAAACTTAGAATTTGAGTGAAAGTGATTGATGGTATGTGTGTGTGTGTGTGGGGGGATGTATGAGAGAGAGAGAGAGAGAGAGAGAGTGAGAGAGAGAGAGAGGGAGAGGGACAGGGACAGGGACAGAGAGGGAGGGAGGGAGACCGGACCCTATTTTTCACAAATAATGTCAGAGGAGAGAGTGAATCAAGAACGAAGGGATGAAACCCCGTTTGCATCCATATTTCCGTGCAATAGCTTCATTCAAGGAGACAAGCCTTCTGCCACTTCCTGATTTATGTTAAAGAGGGGAAACACCCACGTCGCCTTCAGAGCTCTGATGTCGCTGGAGGAAAAGCTTGCAGGCTTCCCCACCCCCTAAAAAACAACAACAACCATTTACTCACTGCTGTCACTCAACACTGGCCAAAATAATTAGGCACTTAGTGTTTTCTCGGAGAAGCCCAGTTGATTTAAAGCCAGCCGGTGCCCACGTTTGAAGCATACACATCTCCACTGGGACAGCAGTGTGATTTTTGGCTCACATTAACTATGACCTAACAGCGGCCTCCAAGCTATCATTGGCAGGAACATGAGCGCTCGGCTTAAAGACCCGGAACACGCATGCAAAGGCTTCTAAGAGGACATTGGAAGGGCGTGTGGGAATGGCCTTGGACGTACAGAAGAGCCACAGCTTAAACAGAATAACAGAGTTGGAAGGGACCTTAGAGGACTTCCAGCCCAGCCCGCTTGCTCAAAGCAAGAAACCTTACACTATTTCAGACAAACGGCTCTCCAATCTCTTCTTCTTTAAAAAAAAAAAAACTTCCGGTTTTGGAGCACTCACCATTTCGGGAAGCAAGTCGTTCCACTGATTACTGGTTGTTCTTCACATACAACCACAATTGAGCTCCAAATTGGTCACTGGTCAATTGCCAAAGGTAGCTTTACTATGAACAGTTTAGAATCGGAATCGGAATAGGAATAGGAATAGGAATAGGAAGAGGAAGAGGAAGAGAAGAGAAGAGAAGAGAAGAGAACAGAACAGAACAGAACAGAACAGAAAAAGGAAGGAAGGAAGGAAGAAAAGAATGGAATGGAAAGGAATAGGATAGGACAGGACAGGACAGGACAGGACAGAACAGAACAGAACAGAACAGAATAGAATAGAATATGGAATGGGATAGGATAAGATAGGATAGGATAGGATAGGATAGGATAAGATAGGATAGGATAGGAGAGAATTAGAATAGCAGAGTTGAAAGGGACCTTGGAGGTCTTCTAGTCCAACCCCCTGCTTAGGCAGGAAGCCCTACACCATTTCAGACCAATGGCTATCCAATCTCCCCTTAAAAACTTCCAGTGTTGGAGCATTCACAACTTCTGGAGGCAAGTTGTTCCACTGGTTAATTGTTCTAACTGTCAGGAAATTTCTCCTTAGTTCTAGGTTGCTTCTCTCCTTGATTAATTTCCACCCATTGCTTCTTGTCCTGCCCTCTGGTGCTTTGGAGATAATCCACTGAGATAGCTTTAACATCATTAAATACTAACATCTGTCTTTCCCAGGTCCTTGGGAGGTGGACAAAAATACCAAATCCAGGCTGAACCTCTAACTGACCATGCAATGAACCGTAACAATCTCAATAGTGGACATGGCGATCCCGATGCAATCCTAAAACAGTTGGAGCACCTCTTGAACAGCCATCGGCAATGACACATTTAATCATCCATCAATTGCACAAGGCAGCTTTGCTTGGAACAACTTACATCCTCTGACGATATCTGTAACACCATCAGACATCTACATCTGCCTATCCCAAGTCCTTGGGAAGAACTCAAGAAGTAGACAAATGTGCCAAATCCAGCCTGAACCTCTGACCAGCTGCGCAACCAACCATAATACTAATACTTTTAAAAAGGGACAGAGGATGGAGTTGTTCTCTCAAAAGTAAAACAATGACATTCCCCTTATACTTAAGATGTTCTAGTCTCCTTCTGAATATGTACAAGATTTTGTGATGCTTATGAAGGATATTAGACCCAGAAAATAATTTTTTTTGTTTAAAAAAATAACCCATCTCTTCCATTTATTTACATAACAAAATTGCAGCTTGGCCCAGTGAAGAGGTTTCTATGTTTCTGATTTGCATAGCAACCAAAAATAAATGCTAGATATATTATTTAGGGACGCACAAAATCCATTTTTTCCAGTCCCACATGCTGACCTTGAATTGCCTGGAGGCATCTAAATCTCTTAGAAAATTTAATGCCTCTTCCATGTGCATTTTCCATTTAAATCCCCGAGAAGTGGACACGCCCTGCCAAATTCTCCTGTATCACCATTCCTGTAAGGCTGCAATGGAGAATCTTTTAGACTTGACACATCAAAAATTGGGAGAAATGCGTAACTTGATTCTGCTAGCATCCCTCTCTCTCTCTCTCTCTCTCTCTCTCTCACACACACACACACACACACACACACACAAATAAAAGAGAAACTTTTTTTTTTTTCAATAAATGATTACAACAAAGATGATTAGGGGACTGGAGGCTAAAACACAGGAAGAGCAATTGCAGGAACTGGGTATGTCTAGTCTAATGAAAAGGAGGATCGGGGAAGACATGATAGCAGTGTTCCAGTATCTCAGGGGCTGCCCCAAAGAAGAGGGAGTCAAGCTATTCTCCAAAGCACCTGAAGGCAGGACAAGAAGCAATAAGGATGGAAACTCATCAAGGAAAGAAGCAACCTAGAAGTAAGGAGAAATTTCCTGAACAATTAATCAATTTGCCTCCAGAAATTGTGGGTGCTTCAACACTGGCATTTTAAAGAAGAAATTCAACAACCTTTTGTCTGAAATGGTCTAGGGTCTCCTGCTTGTGTAGGGGGCTGGACTAGAAGACCTCCAAGGTCCCTTCTAACTTCTATTCTATTCTATTCTATTCTATTCTATTCTATTCTATTCTATTCTATTCTATTCTATTCGTGTTAATGTGACTTTTTCCCTCATTTTTTTTTACTAAGTCTACTCTGTTTTGCAGCAATTAACAGAAACAAAACCAACAACTATCATTAACTACTTCCAGTTGCCCAATTCAACTGTATATCTATTGCCCACCTGAAAAGTCCTCTCTTGTGTCCTTTTAAACTGCTTTCAAACTGCTGGGCAGGCAGGAGCTGGGGCAAGTAATGGGAACTCACCCCATCACACAGTGCTTGGGTCTTGAACCCAGGCTGCCAGCTTTTCAGCTGACCAGTTCAGCATCTTTAACCGCTGAGCCAGCATCCCCTCTTTAGACGACCATATTGAAGTCTCTTTCAATCCATGCATTGTAAGAGCTGAACAACATCTTTGAAGAGGATGGATTTTTTTTTAATGATCTGAGGAACTGCAGTTGATTCATGTTGCTGTACGAAGTTAACTTCCCATTGAGAAGCACTAGAAGTTCAATGAGGTTAGTCAGGCACATGCAAATTTCTCCAGAACTACAACTTGGAACTACAACTCCCACAGTCCTTTGGCTTGGGCATGGAGTTGTATGGGAAATTGCCAGGTTATTGACCCAATAAAGAGAACATTTTGAAAAGCAAAATACTGTGTTATTTTAAGTAGTTTGGAGCTTTCCTCCTCAAAGTAAAACCGTTCAGAAAATTAAAGAGACTCTTGAACTCGCAGCCCTGCTAAATTTTATTAAAAACTATGTTTCAAATAAGAGCCAGAGTTTTCACAGATTAATTTACAATGAAAGCAAACAGCAATAAAAAAAAGACAGCTGTCTTTTTTTAAAAAAGGGAAATGTTTTGAATTCCTCACTGTGGGAGCTATTAGCCAGTGGAACAGGCTGCCACATGAAGTGGTGAATTCACCATTGCTTGAGATCTTCAAACAGGTCACCTGTCAGAGATGCTCTAATAAAACTTGCACTGATCGGGGGAGTTGAACTAGATGACCTCCAAGATCCCATACAGGTAGTCCTTAATATGCAACCAGTTGTTTAGTGTCCGAAGACCAAAAATTCTACCTACCTAGAAGAAAAAGGGGATATAGAATGTCCACTTCACCCCCACAGTCACATGAGTGTCACATGACAATTTGGGGGGCTCAGCCACATGACCTCATTTACTGCTATTTGGAACACCCTGAGCTCCAGAGGTGAAGGTTCTGACCAGTTCAGGAGAACCGGTAGTGGAAACTTTGAGTAGTTCAAAGAACTGGCCAATACCACCTCTGACTGGCCCCGCCCACATCTATTCTCTGCCTCCCGAGTCCCAGCTGATCAGCTGGGTCTTCTTTGGTTGCCCTGCACAGGAGAACGGAGCTGGAAAGCAGGTTAGTGGGGTGGGGAAGGAATGGGGATTTTGCAGTAACCTTCCCCCAGGAGTGGGTTGGTGTGATGACCCAGGGCATGGCACAAAAGCAACAAAGTCACAAAAGTAGGTAAAGTTCCTTTAATTCCTCCAACTTGGCCCACAATGTCCCAGTTATCGTCAGCTGGAGAAAAAACTCTCCCAAGAACAGTTTTTAAAGGGAAGAAATTCATTCCGAACCCAAAGTACATATAAATTATAAATAAAAACCAACACAAACCACGTGGCAGCAATTAACGAGACAGGGCAGGATAAGGAATTGCAGACTTCCAAAAGATAACGAAACACACACAGTTGGGAGGACACCAGAATCCAGAAAAGACTTGACAAAAATAATTCACGCTTTGCTTCCAGCAAGGTACTGTGCCAAACACCCTTTTTAAATGGTGCATGTGCTCCACACAGAATTGTTTTGAGACAGTATGCCGTGTGCAAGAGTGCACCGTGCGCAAGTGGCTTTGGTGGAGATCAGGGTTTCTTAATCTTGACCACACTTGAAGAGATATGGACTTCAACTCCCAGAATTCCACAGCCAGCCACGATCCTGTGGAATTCTGGGGATTGAAGTCCACCTATCTCCAAGGTGCCAAGGTTGAGAAACAGGGGTGAAGATGGCTGGATAGGAGCCTCTTTCCTTTCAAAAACTATCATTAGATTAACTCTGAATCAGGATTCAAGCCATAATCATTACCCTAACTTGCTAGCCAGAAGTTAGTAAGGGACTTGTTAGCATCACTAACACCCACAGGCAGTGTTGTACTTATGACCCACAATTAAGCTCAAAATTTCTGTTGCTAGGTTGTTAAGTGAATTTTGGCCCATTTTACAGCTTTTCTGTTGAGGTGTAAGATTTAACCGCTGCCAGCTGCTGTAAGGCTGATGCAACTGCGGATGAATCAGCATAGCATGGGTATTGCTCTTTTAAGACGAAGAACGAGTCGACAGAAGTTGATATAAGGCAGCCATTAGAGGGCATGTTCTCTCCTATTGTTTCCAGTATCCATTGCAGAGTTCTCCATGTAGAGTTCAGAAAAAGATTGATTGCTTGTAAGGTATTTGCCTACCATGTATATTTCCGTATATGTCTTGTAAATAAACCACTGTTAAATATCTGAGTCTCTCTGTGCTGTTTTGCTCCTGGATTGTCTCATAATAGTAGTCACACTACAAATGCTCTGACAATTTCTTGCCAAAGAATCACTGCAGTTAATAAATTAGTAACATGGTTGTTAAGTGAATCTGGCTTCCCGGTGGAGTTTGCTTGTCAGATTTGGGTTTCCCAGATATTTTTCTCTTCTTTGAAAGGTATGGCTCTTAAAACAGGTGTGGCTCTTTCTACAGGTAAATGCAGGTAGCCCTCGAGTTATGACCACAACTGAGCCCAGAATTTATGGTGCTAAGGGAAGCATTTGTTAAGTGAGTTTGGCCCATTTTACGACTTTTCCTGGCTTGTTAAGCAAATCGTTGCATTTGTTAAGCGAGCAACACGGTTGTTAAGTGAATCTGGCTTCCCCATCGACTTGGCTTGTCAGAAGGTCACAAAGGGGATCACATGACCGAGGGACGCTGTGACCGTCATAAATAGGAACCAGTTGCCAAGCATCCAAATGTAAATCAGGTGACCATGCCGTGATAACCATAAGTGTGAAAAACGATCGTAAGTCACATTTTTCAGGGTCGTTATAACTTTGAACGGTCACTAAGCAAACTGTTGTAAGCCAAGGACTGTTGGTGTTGCTGTATATTCAGCAGTAATCCCAGAATAGCCATTTTGTAACACGGGGCTTACATCAGGGGTGTGGCTGCTTGGGGTTCGCAGGGGTTCAGGAGAGCCCCTAGCTAAGATTCTGTGCAGTTCGGAGAACCCCCATGTCCTACTCCTGGCTGGCACTGCCCACCCTGACCCTCCCCTCCAAGGAATCCCCACGTGGCCTGTTTTGGGTGCAGGTAAGTGCAGGGCGCATGCAGAGGCTCAGGGAGGGTGAAAAACAGGCCTCCCAGAAGTTCAGGAAGGCCGGAAATGGGCCCATTTCCAACTTCCAGAGAGCCTCCGGAGTCTGGAGAGGCCATTTTTGCCTTCCCCGAGGCTTGAGGAAAGCCTCTGGAGACCAAGGAGGGCAACCTTCCCTGCTCTGGTGCAGGAGACCGATTAGGCCATGCAGAAGGTGAAAAATGGGTCTCTTGGAAGTTCAGGAAGGCCAGAAATGGGCCCATTTCCAACTTCCAGAGAGCCTCTGGACCCCGGGGAGGCCATTTTTGCCCTCCCTGAGGCTTGAGGAAAGCTTCCAGAGCCCAAGGAGGGCAAAAACGCTACCCTCCCCCCTGCTGTGGTGCAGGAGGCCAATTAGGCCACGCCCACCATGGCCACACCCACCCATCAATCACGCAGAGAACTCATTGCTAACATTTTTGAAGCCCATCTCTGGCCTATATCCGTTTGTTGCTTGGTGTTAGAGCTTTCAAGGTCACCTGAGGGGGAAAAAAAACAGGCTAAAAAAACCCCCCTGTCTTATAGTTTTATTCTCACCTTTTCAAAAGATAAATCAAAAGTCTTTAGCAGCGGGCAATACTCTGTTCTTGTCATTGTTTCTCTTTCCCCCCTCTTTGCAGGGAGGAGCACCGCTGCCAACATCAAAACAACTTCTCCAGCTGAGTTTGGAAAAGATCAGCTTTTTTTTCTACAAAGAGGAGGATCGCTTTTATGTTCTAATAAGATTCTCGTGGATTTAAGCGTTAGTAAAACCGGACATGGGGAGTCGGGAGGGGTGGAGGAGTAGGGCGGGCAAAAAAATCCACATCAAGATGCAAGAAAACAACCTAGCTCAGAGAGCACCAAGGACTCCACAGTTCAAACCAGAGCTGCAAATATTCTCTTCTACTGGACAGTAGATGATCTGTCTGTCTGTCTGTCTGTATGTCTGTCCATCCATCTGTCCTTCCATCTATCTGTCTATCCTATATCATCTGTCTGTTTGTCCAGCCAGTCAGCTGGCCATCCATCTATTTCTACCTCTATCGTCTGTCCGTCCATCCATCCATCCGTCCATCCATCCATCCATCCACCAACCCACCCACCCATCCATCCATCCATCCATCCATCTATCTATCTATCCTATATCATCTGTCTGTCTGTCTGTCCATCCATCCATCCATCCATCCATCTATCCATCCATCTATCCATCCATCCACCCACCCATCCTTCCATCCATCCACCCATCCATCCATCCATCCTATATCATCTGTCTGTTCGGCCATCCATCCATCTATCTATTTCTATCTCTATCATCTGTCTGTCTGTCTGTCCATCCATCTATCCATCTGTCTGTCTGTCTATCCATCCATCCATCTATGTAATCTATCTGTCCCTCTCTGTCCCCCCATCTCTCTTTGTCCGTCCATCTATATCATCTGTCTGTCTGTCTGTCTGCCTGTCTGTCCGTCCATCCATCCATCCATCCATCCATCCATCCATCCATCCATCTATCCATCTCTCTATCCATCTCTCTATCCATCTATCTATATCACATGTCTGTCTGTCTGTCTGTCTATCTATCTATCTATCTATCTATCTATCTATCTATCTATCTATCTATCTATCTATCTATCTATCTATCTATCTATCTATCTATCTATCTATTTCTACTTCTATCGTCTGTCTGTCTACCTAATTTGAAGACATGCACGTGTAGGTTTGCACATTTAAACACTTGCACACAAGCCCTGAGAAGAAAAAGAAAACACCGCAAAAACATGGTAATTCCAGCATGACGATTATCTTTAACACCATCAAACATCTACGTCTGCCTATCCCAGGTCCTTGGAAAGACTCATTGTGAACCAAAATGCAATCCAAACATCTGGCTGATTATGCAACTAAGCATCCTATAATAATAATTTCCAAGTGAATTCAATTGACTTGACTTTACAAACAGCCTGACTTTAAGTGAACACGCGATTGGTCCAATGCAATCTGCAAATGCAAAAATGCTCAAACAGGTTTTAGAACCTCACATTCTGATCTTCATTATTTTAAGCCTGGCATTATCTTTTGTTGCTTAGTAGAGGTTGTGCGAATTCAGCCAATGCAGTTATTTGTCATGGCTTGGTATGAACTGCCTGAAGAAAACCATTCTGATTTTTGAAAACTGAGCATGCTGTGTGAACATGGCCACAGTGAAATCATACAATTTTAGCACAAGGGTCAGGAGAATGGGTGAGTCTTTCTGTGTGCTTTGGTGTGGGTTTAGAGCTGCCTATATATTTTAACAACCATATTCATTCTCAAGTCACTAGGCTTTGTTTAAGGCAAAATGCTGTGCTAATATGGTGCGTTTAGGTCGTCTCGCTAATCCAAAGGCAGGATAAGCCATGTTTGGGCCTAGTATCCATGAATCCATTCTATATTGTTTGTTGACAAGGCCTACTGGGGCCACCTATCCACCAGTGTTATTTCATTTACTACCTTGATTGAATTACAGATAGTCCAAGAGGCTCATACAAATTCATCACAGAATAGAATACAGAGCCAGCCTCTTGCCCCCAACAATCTGGGTCCTCATTTTACCCACCTTGGAAGGATGCAGTCAGCGGGCAGTCAGCAGAAATAACTTGCAATAAGGCCCTCTGACCACTGTGCAACCAAATTTATGACCTTTCTCGCCACATTTGTTAAGTGAATCACTGCAGTTGTTAAATGAGCAACCTGGTTGTTAAATGAAATTGGCTCTCACGTTGACTCTGTGTCAGGATTCCGGCAGTTATCCCAATTAAATCACGAGTCTCGAGCCAAACTTCAAAAGCTACAAGGGATTTATTGGGAGCTAACATGTCGGTATGACCTAGACGTAGCCGACTCTGAGACATGTGGCCGTATATTCATGAGTTGGAATAGGGCATGGTAACAAGGTCAGCCAATGAATAGGCCTAGCAACTAAGTTAGCCAATGAGGACTGTTTTGGAAACTGAAACTAGAAGTAGCCTAGGCTGGAAACTGAAACTAGAAGTAGCCTAGGCGTGACTCTATATTAAGCTCTGCAACTCTGGAGCTATATTGAGCTCTGAGTCTGTCTATTGAATATGAAACTGCTTCTGTCCTCTGCTGTGTTTAATGCTTGCCTGCTGAACTAAAGTGAAACTGATGTCTGTTTCTGAGCTCCCGAGTTGCTACTGAAGCTCTGAACTTGTAACATGTCTATTTCTGTCTGAGTTTGATTTTTCTGGTGCTGAAGTAACGCTGCAAAACTCTGAATAACACGTACTTCACTGTCACTCTTGACCCTGGTTTTCCCCCCACCCCTCTGGGTGTATCATAATTCATATTCTCCAACAAAACACATCCATAGCCAAGAGTCCTCAATCATATTCTCCAATTAGATTTTTGCCCTGCAGAAACTTCAGTCACCTAGTTACAATCTCTGGACAAATATGAATGGAATGCACTTTCGATTCCAAATGCTACACTGCTTTATCCTTTCCCCACTTTCTGTTGGCAACTTTAATGTATAGAATGTTTTATGAGTTGATACCCTGTTTGTCAGAAGATCACAAAAGGGGATCACATGATCTGGGAATACTGAAACCATCATAAATATGAGTCAGTTGCCAAGCATCTGGATTTTATCATGTAACCATGGGGAGGCTGCAACGGTTGTAAGTATGCAAAACTTTTTTCAGTGTCGTTTTAACTTTGAATTGTTCCTAAATGAACCACTGTAAATTGAGGACTATCTGAATAGTTATGGATTAAACCTTTCCAGGATTCAAAATATTTTACTACTGGTTCTGTGGGTGTGGCTTGGTGGGCATGGCAGTGGAAGGATACTGTAAAATCTCCAGTCTGAGGTGGTATTTGCCGGTTCTCCAAACTACTCAAAATTTCCGCTACCGGTTCTCCAGAACTGGTCAGAACCTGCTGAATACCACCTCTGGTTCCGGTCATTTTTTCCCCCAGCTGAAATTCTTCTGCTCTGCTTTGCAGTCTAAAACTGGGACATTTCCATCCCATCATCCTCACGTTTCTGAAACAACTTCTCCATTCAACACAACCTACCCTCAACTGCCTAAGATCTGAATGACCAAGGTGTCAGAGCATTCGCAGTGTGACTATTATTGTGAGACAACCCAGGAGCCAAACACAGCACACAGACATTTAACAGTGGTTTATATTCAAGACTTATACAGAAGGATACGTGGTAAGCAAATACCTGGCAAGCAATCAATCTTCTTAACTCTGCATGGAGAACTCTACAATGGAGACAGGATACAAGGAGAGAGAACACGTCCTCTAATGGTTGCTTTTATATAAGACACCTCTTAAAATGGTAAAGACTTCTGCGGACCCATTCTTCATCTTAAAAGGGCAATTCCCATGCTATGCTGATTCATCCTAACTGTACCAGCCTTACATTGGATCAGCCTTACAGCAACTGGTCAGCTCTTAAATCTCAATATCATAACGCAAGGGCTACACAACAAGTAAGTTCGCTTCCCCGAGTTAAAACATTGTCGGTGATACTAATCTCCCTCTGTCTCCCTCCATTCCCCAGCCTCTAACGTAGGGGTCTCCTAATGGCTGTCCCATTAGGAGCTTAGATCTGGCCCATGGGACCACCCTGGAAACAATGAAGGACCGGCCCGTGGTGCCTCTGCCAGTGAAAATGAAGCGGGAGGGGGTGGCACTTGCAGAAGGCTGCAGGAGTCTGTCATGGCCAACAGTGGGCCCAGGAGAGCTACCTCCCCGCCACCCAAGCTCCATTTTCAGTGGCCAAGGGCTGCAGGAGGTTGTTGGAGCTGGAAATGGAGCTTGGGAGCCCGTTTATTGCTGGCAGAGCACCCAAGCCACCACAGGCGCCTCACCCGACATGAGTGACATCAAGCTGGCCACACCCACCCTTGCCACGCCCCTGCCGCCCCAAGGTCAAACACAACCCCGATGCGGCCCTCAATGGAATTGAGTTTGACACCCCTGCTCTAAAGCAATGTTCTCAACCCTTAGCAACTTGAAGATGGGTGGACTTCAACTCCCAGAGTTGAAGTCCACCCATCTTCAAGTTGCTAAGGGTTGAGAGACATTGCTGCAAAGAAACCAAATGCCCATCCACACAGAAGGTGGATATTAAACAAACCTACCATCAAGTTTCTAACAATGAGGCCTCTGAAAAGTTGAAGCTGAGGCCCTGAAAAACCTTGTTCCCGGTTGAGCCTTTATAGAGAGATAGAGATAGAAATGATAGAGATAGAGATAGAGATGATAGAGATAGAGATGATAGAGATAGAGATGATAGAGATGGATAGAGAGAGAGAGAGAGAGACATCCAAATAAGTACCAACTCTTCCAATCATCATTGTATACACTGCTGTTTCTCAACTTGAAAGCGTGTGGACTTCAACTCCCAGAATGTCTTGCCTAATACTCCCAGAATGCCTAGACTGGGGAATTCTGGGAGTTGAAGTCCACACATCTTCAAGTTGCCAAGATGGAAAAACCTATGCTATACATGGTATGTGCGAAAGCCTCCATGGCAAATGCCAGCATTGAAACCTCAACTTCCATGTATAAAATCCTCTACTCCCCCATGGGTTCATTCACACAACATCCTTTCCCAAGTCAGTCTTGGCAGCGCGGACAAAATCAACACAATCTTAAGCAACACTGTTTACTTTTTAAAAATGCTTTCTGCCTATCAAAAGGTAACCAGCTGGGGTTTCATTTAATAGGATACACCAGGGATTTAAGAGTCTGGAGACCTGCCAGTCACTAAACGTCCTTTGCAAAGCGGGCAGCCCTCCCAGAAATTTTTTTTATTTAAAAAAAAATTGCCATCACAAAGCAAGTTAAGTTGGGGTTTGGGAATCTTTCTGCCCCACGATTAGTCTTCAGGGGATTAGATCCAACTCCACCTCTCTCGTTTTTTTTTTCATTAAAAAAAAAGAAGTAAATAATAAAATAAAACTCCAACACCAAAAGATGCAGAATCTTCGTGTCTTCCCGTTTTATCTTACACAATCAAATACCTCTCAAAACCTTCCATGAAACTGAAAAGAATGGGATGTAATATATATACAGATATTATATACATAATATATATGTATGTATATGTGTATGTGTATGTGTATGTGTATGTATATATGTATATGTATATGTATACACACACACACACACACACACAAATAGTGTTCAGGTCACTGTTCTACTCAGCCAGCCGGAAAGTTCGTCCAACTTTCACTTTTCTAATGAAATCCTTTTTAGGGCTGGAAAAGAAACAAACCACTTTCTCTTGATGGGACACGCTTTAAGTCCTCCCCCCGCTAGTAAAAAGCTGTCCAAAATCCTCCCCCCGCCACTTCCCGAGCTTTAAAAAAAGGAACTAATTGGAAAGAGGGGGGAGGAGAGAGGGGGAGGAGAGGAGAAGGGGGAGAGATGGAGAGGGAGGAAACAAGAGAAGAGGAGGGAAGAGGGGAAGAAGACAAGGGGGAGGGACGAGAGAGGAGGGAGAGGAGAGGAGAGGGGGAGAGAGGGGAGGTATCTTAAGTTTAAAAGTTCACAAACTTCCCCGTAGCCTAAGAGGTAAAGTTCCCCGCCTTTCCCGAAGATCCCACGCACACCTTTTAAAGATACGTTTGCAGTGATCGGGATTGGGGAGGGGGGGAGGGTCACTCCAGGCGACCGACTTTGGCTTACTTCGGATTTACTCAGAAGCGGGCGGCTCCAGCGGAGACCACCCCCCCCGCAGCTCCCAGCGGGAGAAAAGCAGAGAAAAGTGACTTACCTTAAAACTTTCCAGCTCTTGCGAGAGTCCAAGTCGGGGATGATAGAAACCATCGTTCCTTCTCTCTCTCTCTCTCTTTCTCCGTTTAAAGGCCAAGCAGCTTCGGAGATGCGGCCGGGAAGCGGGACCGAAGAGCCCAAAAACGGCAGGAAAAAAAAAAGAAGAGAGAAGTAAAAGGGACGCGCGCTTGCTTTCCCCGGCTCTCGATCTCTTCTCGCGCCTTCCTCCTCCTCCTCCTCCTCCTCCACCGCACCGCAAGGAAAGTAAACCGGGCTGCGTCTCTCTGCTTTGATAAAAGCCCCGCCGCGCTCTCCTCACGCTCTCGCGTTTTTGGAAAAGAAAAGCGAGCGGAGAGGGGGAAGGGGAAAAAGCGCTGCCCTTTCGCCGGCTCGACTGGGCTCGGCCTCCGCACAGTCCGCCCCTGCAGGCGGCAGGCACAGGGGAGGCTTCCTCTTCACCTCCAGGGAAGCGCCAGCGCCGCCGCCCGCAACGGGCTGAAGCTCGGGGCCCGGTTGCTGCAAGCTGAAGAGTTGCTGTCCGCTGAGTTGGGATAGGTCGGGGGTTGGGATGGGGGACGTGTGAGGGGGGGGAAGCTACTTTCCACGGACTGACTTCCCGGCTCGACAGCGGGGAACCAGAGGCCAGAATTTAGGGGGGGATTTCTCTCCCCCACCCTCCACCCCCGATTTTGTGACACCCTAAAATCTCATCCATCCTTCTCTTTTCTCTCTTCTTCTCTTTTTACTCTTCCTCCCCTCTCTTTTTACTGTTCATTTTCTCTTTTCTTTTTATTTCCCCTCTTTTCTTCTCTCTTTTCCCTGCCTTTTCTCTTCTTCATTTCTCTATCCTTGTCTCCTCTCCTCCTCCTCTTCTCTTTTTCATAAGCTGATTCAGGAATTCTGGGAATTGAAGTTCACAGGTTGTGGCCTTAGTTGTCTTGGAGAAGACTTTAAAAAAAACAACAACACACATTTCAGGCTTTTGCCCAACTAATGAGACAAAAGAGACAAACAGGCTGGCAAGAGGAGGTAAACTTCTGATTTATTGTTCAGAAGCCAGCACTTGGGGATAAAACGAATTGTTTTTAGTATTAACAGAGGGATACAATCAAGATCAAGGGAAGTACTAATACCACTCTATAAAGCCTTAGTAAGACCACACCTAGAGTACTGCATCCAGTTTTGGTCACCACATTATAAAAAAGGTGTTGAGGCTCTAGAAAAAGTACAGAGAAGAGCAACCAGGATGATTAGGGGACTGGAGGCTAAAACATACAGGAACTGGTCATGGCTAGTCTAGTGAAGAGAAGGACCAGGGGAGACAGGATAGCAGTCTTCCAATATTTAAGAGGCTGCCACAGGGAGGATGAAGGGGTCAATCTATTTTCTAAAGCGCCCAAAGGCCAGACAAAGAATAATGGATGGAAACTGAACAAGGAGAGATTCAACCTGGAAATAAGGAGAAACTTTCTGACAGTGAGAACAATCAACCGATGGAACAGAAGTTGCCCTTGGAAGTTGTGGGAGCTTCATCACTTGAGACTTTCAAGAAGAGATTGGACTCCCATCAGTCAGAAATGGTGTAGGGTCTCCCGCTTGGTCGGGGGGTTGGACTAGATGATCTACAAGATCTCTTCCAACTCTGATTATCTGTTAAATCTGAATAAAATCTATGCTCAAATGCTTGGTTTCTATTATGGCCTGTCTTTGTCTTTGCAGAAGGAAAATTTTCTCCCGGTTCTTTGTTATGGTAACAGTCAGCTTTGATGTCTATGGATATTCTCAATCATCCAGGTCAGGGGTCAGCAACCTTAAACACTCAAAGAGCCACAACGGTCCTGACCGGAAGCCCCCCCCCTTCAATTCTGGAGCTGACTGGAAGTCCAGTTCCCCCACCATAGTGTCTCCTCCTTCCCCCACCATAGAGACTCTTCCTAATATGGCTTCCTTTTTCTTCTACCTGTCCTAACTGAAAGCCCTATCCGTTGTGGAGCCTTAGCAGAGGGATGAAAGAGCCACATGCGGCTCCAGAGCTGTGGGTTGCCAATCCCTGATCCAGGTCATGGTTGTCCCAAAATTGCTTTTCCCAAAGGCAACTGGACTTTCTTTGGGGAGTTTTTTCCCCCTTTTGTTTCTCATCCAAGAAGTTTGTTCAGTTCCTTGGATGAGAAGCAAAAACTTCTCAATGAAAAAACAACAACAAGCAAGTCCAGTTGCCTTTTCGAAAAAGCACCTTTGCGACAGTAAGACCTGGTATCACACCAGTGGTGCTATTCGAATGTTTCAGCCCGATTCTACCAAGCCGGTAGCGGCGATGAGCAGCAGAAACCATATTGATTCTCTCCGATGCTCTGCTGTTGGGCCCACCTGGGCTCCCACACTCCCCTTTATCCTCTGAATTTGAAGCGTAGCTGCTTTGTGCAGCAAGCAGGTTGCTGTGTGTCAGTTGCTGAAGCGACAGGGAGAGTGCAGGATTGCAGGAGGCGAGTTGGAAACACCTGCGCAAAGTGCACATTTGGCGCATGTGCATGTGCAAAGTGTATGCGCGTGCGCAAAGTGCACCCATCTAGCCATGCCCACCAAACCGGTGGCAAAATTTTTTGAAACGCACCACTGTATCACACCTAATGTGAAGGTCTGGTATTTGACTGGTTGCTTTTGATTGTAGAATAATGTCCCAAATGTTCTACTTTAACACCAACCTAGTTCAGCATAAGCGAAGTCTGTCTCCTTTGTGGGCTAGAGTTGAGAAGAAGGAAACCTATGGGAATAAGGTAGAATTTTTTTTTCCAAGGGTATAAACATAAACTGTTTCAACTCCTTCCCTCAAAACGTCGCTACAGAGCACTGCACACCAGAACAACTAGACACAAGGACAGTTTTTTCCCCAACTCCATCACTCTGCTTAACTGCCCAACTATTTACAAAGCCTGCACTACTATTACTATTTAATCTTCTCATCACTCCTTATCACCCATCTCTCCCACTTATGACTGTACGGCTGTAACTTGTTGCTTGTATCCTAATGATTTTTATTGACTGTTTCCCAGTATGATTTGATTGCTTATTGCACCCTATGACTATTATTAAGTGTTATACCTTATGATTCTTGTCTCTTGACTAATATATTTTTTTCTTTTATGTATACTAAGACCATTTGCACCAAGACCAATTCCTTGTGTGTCCAATCACACTTGGCCAGTAAAAGAATTCTAATTCTAATAATTCCAATCCCCAAAGGTGTTTTTTCAAGTGGTAACTGGACTTCCTTGTTTTTCTTTGAAGACATTTCGCTTCTTCTCCAAGAAGCTTCCCCATTCCCCAGTCAGAGCTGAAGAAGCTTCTTGGAGGAGAAGTGAGACGTCTTCAAAGAAAAACCAGAAAGTCCCGTTGCCTCTTTAAAAAAAAGTACCTTTGGGATAACCATGACCTGGAGGACTGAGAATCTCCGTAGACGCTTATCTATGCATTTTGTGATGAACAACCTTCGAATGGTGCAGGAATATGAACGGATTTCCAGAAAAAAATTGCAGACTACAAGAACCATGTGCGCTTCAGTTTGGAATTCAGACAACACAGACTCATCCTCAACAGCCTGCGCCCGTCTTCAACAGGGAAGGAACACAGGGAAGAAAACATCCCGTGGAAAGCACCATTCCCCAACACAGTTTTTTTTCAGTAGTTCCAAGAAGGCTCCACACCCGTTTCCATTACTCAGGTGATCCTGATGACACACAAAAAAAACCTCCAAGTGGCCTCAACGGCTCTCTAAAAAGGATGCAAATGACCAGCTGTCTGCAAGGAGTATAAAATCCTTCCATTCCCAACCATCCAGTCAGAGCTGAAGAAGCTTCTTGGATGAGAAGTGAAATGTCTTCAAAGAAAAACCAGAAAGTCCAGTTGCCTTTTGGAAAAAAAAATAGCACCTTTGGGACAACCATGACCTGGATGATTTGAAAATGTCCATAAACATTCGACTGTGGAATAACTAGTTTGATTTATTTACAGGTTGTCCTAGACTTACAACAGTTCATTTAGTGACCATTTTGAAGTTACAACATCACTGAAAATAGTGTCTTATGACCATTTTCCACAGGGGTGGGATCCGACAGGGTTAACTACCAGTTCAGTGATTTACGAAGTTCGGTGATTTATTATGTGTTTTCCTGCACGCTGCGCACATGGCTGTAAATAGTCATCAGCTTGCTGCCTGGACAGCCGAGCAGCGCTGCGTGCAGGGAAGCAGCGTTTGAAAAAGCACTTTTTTCCTGCTTTTTCAACCACACCTGTGACTCACATGGCACCTTCTGGCAAGCAAAGTCAAGGGAGAACCCAGATTCACTTAACAACCATCTAATTAATTGCAGTGATTCACTTAACAGAAGTGGCAAGAAATGTCGTAAAATGGGAACAGATTCGCTTAGCAAATGTTTCACTTAACAACATAAATTCTGTGTTCAACTGTGGTCAAAAAGTTGAGGACTACCCTATATGAAAACAATATTATTAGATATTAGAATTCTTTATTGGCCAAGTGTGATTAGATACACAAGGAATTTGTCTTGGTGCAAATGCTCTCAGTGTACATAAAAGAAGAGATACATTCGTCAAGAATCATAAGGCACAACACTTAATAATAGTCATAGGGTACAATATGCAATCAAATCATACTAAGAAACAGTCAATATAAATCATAAGGATACAAGCGACAGAGTTACAGTCATACAGTCACAAGTGGAAGGAGATGGGTGATAGGAACAATGAGAAGATTAATAATAATATTAGTGCAGGCTTTGGAAATAGTTGGACAGTGTTGAGGGAATTACTTGTTTAGCAGAGTGATGGCATTCAGGGGGAAAACTGTCCTTGTATCTAGTTGTTCTGGTGTGCAGTGCTCTATAGCGTCGTTTTGAGGGAAGGAGTTGAAACAGTTTATGTCTGGGATGTGAGGGGTCTGTAAATATTTTCACAGCCCTCTTTTTGACTCATGCAGTGAACAGGTCCTCCATGGAAGGCAGGTGGGTAGTAATTATTTTTTTTGCACTCCTAATGTGTATGTATGTACCGTGTTTCTCATATAATAAGGCCGGGTCTTATTTTTTTTTTGAGCCCCGAAAAAATGGCTAGGCCGTCTTTTGGGGGGTGACTTAATTCCCCCCCCTTGCATCTTCGGGCAGGCGGACAGCGATGGCTTGGATGTTGACCTTGGCATTGGTGGGGCACTTCATATCGGGGTCAACGCAGGCAGCACCATATCCGGGTGTGCAACAAAAGTACTTCCTAACAGCAAGCCCCCCACCACCATTCCCCACCATTTTGCATGTTTTAATGTAGGCCTTAATTTTGGGGGAGGGGCTTAATTTCATTTCATGCCTATAAAACATGCTGGGACTTCCTATTGGGGGAGGCCGTATTGTTGGAGAAACAGGGTATGTATGTATGTATGTATGTATGTATATATACACACACATACATATACACATATACATACACACATACACATACATATATGTAAAACAACATATGTATATGTATTTATGTATGTATATATCAACATATATCACTCAGCATAATCGGTGAATTCAACCCAGTGTTGACCATTGATGACAACTGCAAATAAAACTTTGGGAAAAGAAATTGAGGTGAAGTCAACATTTAATTCAGTTTGACTTTTCCTAATTTCATAAGCTCAGCATTTACATGATAGATAAGGAACATTTCTACCTCTGAAGATTAAATTCAAAATTAAATGCTTCCCTTCCCTTTTTTTTTCTTGCAGGTCCAAAAACATCTACAAGTAATGTTAACATATAATGGAAAAAGTTGTTATGTATACTAAAACCTCAATTTAATGGACTGTGGGGAGTGGGTGTCAGCTAAATCCAATTTTCTGCCATTTGGATCAATTTATGTCATTTCTGTAATTATATAATTGACATCCATGGTGTCATGAGCTGTAAATCCTCCTTCTAACAGGCAATCTTTTTATTTAATGGGGAAAGCCTTGATTTAATGGACATGCCTGTTAAACAGGACATGATCCATTTTAGTTAGCAAGAAGAAAAATGCAAAAACTAAACCGAGGCCAGTAAATGGAGAACATAATTTCAAATCTTGGCTTGTTTGTCCAGGTAGTTTGCAGCTGGCTTCAATCATATCAGCTGTTTTTTAAAAACTGTTTTCCTCTGATGTGTTTGTGTGTGAATGTATATTTTGAATCAGATATGACTCTCAGCAATTCTCATCAATTTAACTACACCAGGATAAATTCTAGTGACTATTTGTACCCTCAACTAAGCTTATAATTTATAAATAGCAGGGTTGCTATTTTGGGAATACAGTGATGGAATATCCTGAGATAAATCTAATGAAATAAAAGTGGCACAATTTTATTCAACAGACATTCCAATATTGAAGCATTAACTTGCGGCCCGTGGGAGACCATCTAGGTTAATTGACAGGTGCCAAGGATCGCGTCTTCCCTCAGAGGGCGCATCCAATTCATCTGTGGTAGGCCAGATTCATCCATGCTAACGCATATTGCAGTTTGCTCAGTTTTTACCTTAGACTAGACTAGAGGTGGCTCAGTGGCTAAGACACTGAGCTTGTCAATCACAAAGGTTGGCAGTTTGGCGGTTCGAATCCCTAGAGCTGCGTAATGGAGTGAGCTCCCATTACTTGTCCCAGCTGCTGTCAACCTGGCAGTTTGAAAGCACATTAAAAAAATGGGAAGGTAACACCCTTCTGTGCGCCTTTGGCATTTAGTCATGCTGGCCACATGACCACGGAGAGTCTTCGGACAGCGCTGGCTCTTTGGCTTTGTAACGGAGATAAGCACTGCCCCCTAGAGCCGGAAACGACTAGCACATATGTGTGAGGGGAACCTTTACCTTTTAAACTAGAGAATCATTGCATCAACCCAGACTTACTGAACAAAACTACCGTTAAAACAAAACTGGCCAAATGCAAGTTCAAAGCAGTGAAAAGGACAGTTTTGACTGCACAGAGAAATTTCAGTTTTGTACACCCGGTGCTTCGTCTTTTAATTTGGGACACTCACCCTCCTCAGCCCATTTTCATTTTGAGACTTTTTTAAATCCCACGTTTATTACTTTATATGTAACTCAAGCTGGCGAACATGCATAATTCTCTTTCCTTCTCCAGTTTTTGGCACAACAGTAAAACCTGTGAAGTGGGTTGGGCTAAAACAGAGGGAGTGGCCTAATGTCACCTAGCTGTCTATCATGACTAGACAGGACTAGAACACACTGTCTTCTAATGATTGGCCCAATTTCACCCAGCTGCCTATCATGCCTAAGGTGGGACTAGAACTCATCATCTCCTGGTGATTGGCCCAAACTCACCCAATTGCCTATCATGCCTAGGCAAGACTAGAATATACTGCCTCCTGATGATTGGCACAATGTTGGCCAGCCACCTGTCTTTCCTTATGATAGGACTAGCATTCACAGTCTCCAGGTTTCTAAGCCATCGTCTTAACCATAACACCAAATTTGCTCAATTTAATGACACCAAAAAGATAAAGAAAAATCTAGCCCTTCTTTGCCTCTAAGTCTTATCTGGTTTTTTTTCCAGCCCAGCTATTTGCAGCCGATGTTCTGCATCCAATGCTGTTTTCTCCCTTCAATTCAGTGACTATTCTAGGGACTTCCTGAATAAGTCTTCCTGCAATTTCCTTGGCAAGATTTCAAAAGTGATTTGCCATTGCCTCCTTCCTAGGGCTGAGCCAAAGGGACTGGCCCAAAGTCTCCTAGCCAAAAGTAGAATTAATTTGCCCAAAGTAGAATGAAAACTTTTGGTCTCACAAGAGTTTTAACCCGATGCCTTAACAACTAACAGCTAGTCCTCAACTTATGGTAAGTTGCTTAGCAACTATTCAAAGTTAGAATGTCAGCTATGGAAGCCATATTAGCACCAGACGCTTCCACACTGCCACATTCTTGAGCCTGGGAAAGTGGGAGGGGGGAATTTCTTGGAGTGTATGTGGTTAGGCATAATAGCATTTTTCTTCTAAGTCAAGGTCATGTTATTTCTGCACCTGGGTGAGGGGAAGTCTCAAGTTGGGATGGATGGTGATCGGGGCATGTGATGCAATGATGGGCGCAGGGGGTGGATTTGTAATTTTTTACTTATTGGATGCCACCTGTGGTTGCATGACTGAATTTTAGGTGTTTAGCCACCAAGGTGCATTTTGGGCTGTTTGCAGTATTCTGCGGTCATGATTTACAATGTCTTTGTCCCAAATTGGCATTTACTCCTAATTTTCATCAAAAACGGTTCCATAGTGCACCATAATGCAGTGCCAAAGTGAAAGCCATGGTCACTAAGCAAATAGTACAGTCATGAAGTGAGCACGGTTGTAAAGTGACAGTTTACAAGTAAACAGCGGTTCATTTTACAGCTGTGCTCACTTAATGACTGTGCTCTTTTCTTTGTGACTGTGGCTTTCACTTCACCACTGCCGCAAAAAAGATCGTACAATTTTATAACCGCCATGACTTACCACGATGAGCAAGCTCCATTATGGTCGTAAGCTTAAGACTATCTCTACATCTAGCCCCCTCCTCCTTCCAGCATATACATGACCTCGTTCCCCCTTAAGGCAAAAACATCGACATATTTCATATTGCCAAATCAAAAAACGCAATGGCATTTTTGCTAGTTCCCCCCCCCACTATAATCAGGAGTGGTATACCCCAAATATACCCTGTTCTACTTCCCATAGCAAAAGAAAGAAAGAAAACAATTCAAAGCTTTCTTTAAATTGGCTGGAGTCTTTCTTTCTTTTTCTTTTTTAAAAGGAAATCTTGATTGGACAAGCACAATTCATTTATTTCTAACCCTTCAGCCGGATCCTGGGTCATAATGCCAAGGAGGAGAAGTGGGGGAAAGCAGCTTTTAGCTCTTCGGAGTCTACAGAGAAATGAGATTGGCAAGGTCACAAGAGGTGGTTTTTAATTTTTTTGGATTTATATCAGCATCCATCTGCTTAGCAGGCACCTAGTTCAGGAGATGGTATATCCACACCGAGGGCATGGCAAATAAATCCCATTTGTGCATTCTTGTTTAACCCCTAGTCCTTATGGTCCAACCTCCAGCAAGTAAGCTAGAAAATTAGATAAATTTTGAATTTTCTGGCCAATTGTACAGACAATAAGTCTGCATGAAATAAAGTTGATATGCTATCATGACACCTTCTTTAAATTCACGATGAGATTCAACACTCACTGGTAGCCTCACATTGCAATGAAGATGGACATGTGTTTAATTTCGCAGCTGTTGGCTGAGCTGGTACAAAAATAGGGAAATGATTGAAGCCTGGGAAATGGGCCCCTTGTTAATCAAAAGGAGTGCTGGTTTAGAATAGAAGATTAGAATAGAATAACAGAGTTGGAAGGGACTTTGGAGGTCTTCCAGTCCAACCCCCTGCTTAGGCAGAAAACCCTACACCACTTCAGACAAACAGTTATCCAACATCTTTTTAAAAACTTCCAGTGTTGCAGCAACTACAAGTTCTGGAGGCAAGTTCTGGAGAGCAAAGCTATCTGGAAGTGGAAAGAGACTCAACTGAGGCTAATCTTGCTCAACACATCCTTTACGTCTTCAATGCTCACTTGAAAAATTGGGTGTTTAACCCTAAGTTACAAATATAAACCATCCAGAGGAATTTTAAAACCTCATCTTTATTTCAAGCCTTATACAGGCCACTCTAAATCTCAGGCTGCATTGATCTGAAAGCAAAGTCCTTGGTTTTATATATAAGAAGGATTTTTTAAAGGTTAATGAAATACTACAGACTCCTCTTTTTTCAGTGAAAGTATCTGATTGGGTTTCTCCAGAACCTTTTAGGCATAATTCTTAGTTCCTGGAAACTAATGGGCCTGGAACAGACAAAGGAGGAGGAGGAGAAGGAGGAGGAGGAGGAGGAGGAGGAGGGAGGAGAAGGAAAAAAGAAGAGGAGGAGGAAGAAGAAGGAGGGGGAAGAGAGGGAGGGGAGGAAGAGGAGGAGGAGGAGGAGGAAGAAGAAGGAGGAGGAGGAGGAGGAGGAGGAGGAGAAGAAGAAGAAGAAGAAGAAGAAGAAGAAGAAGAAGAAGAAGAAGAAGAAGAAGAAGAAGAAGAAGAAGAAGAAGAAGAAGAAGAAGAAGAAGAAGAAGAAGAAGAAGAAGAAGAAGAAGAAGAAACTGAATTAAGCACTGGAGATGTGGGGATTTGATCCTCAAGTGAACTTCTGATACAGGAAAGAATTTCAACATAAAATATAGAGATAGGACTTGACTTAAGATTGGACTGGTGGAAAAAAAAATTGGACTCTGCAAGCCACATATTTCACAGAAGGTTTTTCCATAAAGGTTTGAATGCAAGAAGCAATCCATCTTCAGAGAGAGACAAACACACATCCACGAAATTCCTTGCATAAAGATAAAAAGATAGCTTCACCTCTAAACGTAGGGTGATCCCTTACAGGTCACTGCAAGTCAGAACTGTTAGCATTTTGCTTTATCAAAAGCTGTCGGTCTGGGATGAGAGACTATTGTTCACGTTTTCTCTCCATTTCTCCTTTATCTTGTACAGCCAGGGAACGGTGCCAATTTATCTATCACTGTTTAAACAGAGGTGAGATAGTAGGACTATGGTTAAGGGAGTCCAGCAGGCAGAGAGTCATTTGAAGTAATGTGGAAAAAAATAACAAGGATGGAGGTTAGAAGATTAGGAGAAAGTCCTAGCTTCACCCTGTTTACACATTGGTCCATTTTATTTAGTTTGTGGCTAATTTTAATGTTTTTTCACTTTGAAAGCTTAATGTTTTTAACATGTTAAATGTGTTATATCCTTATTTTATGATGTTTTCAGCTGCCCAGAGTTGTTTGATAGTGACTCCATTTTGCTGGTGGTACATAGACTGAGGCTAAGCATTCTCCTGTTGAGGATGTTTTAATCTGGATTCCTCCTTTGTATAGAGCAGAGCTCTCCAAACTTGGCAACATTAAGACTTGTGGATTGTGATTCCCAGAATTCTGGGAGTTGAAGTCTACAACTCCTAACATTGCCAAGTTTGGGGACCCCTGGTATAGAGTTAGATGTGGACACTAAAATGGCCTCTTTGAACTTTAAGATTCCAAAAAGGAAGAAGGGGAAAGGGAAGGGGAAGAGGAGAAAGGGGAAGAAGAAGAAAAGGAGGAAGGATAGAAAGAAGGGAGATGGCAAGACAAGCAATGGATGGAAACTAATCAAGGAGAGAAGCAACCTGGAATCAAGGAGAAACTTCCGAACAGTGAGGACAATTAACCCGTGGAACAGAAGTTGCCTTCAGAAATTGTGGGTGCTCCTCCGTCACTGGAGGTTTTTAAAAAGAGACTGGACAGCGACCTGTCTGAAATGGTGTAGGGCAGTGGTGGCTAACCTCTTTGGGCTCCTGTGCCAAAAATTGTGTGTGCACTTGCATGCTTGTGCCCATCTGCCAGCACCCAGAAGGCAATGCGTGTCCCCCCACCCCCTATGCATGCGTGCACAATTTTCACCCACCCACCCACTCACCCAGCCCACTGTCCCCTTACCTGCATTGCACCTCACAGCTGATTTTTGGCTGGTTTGAGGCGTTTTTCAGCCTCCCAGAGGCTTAAGGAAGACTTCTGCAGGCTTCTGCAGGCTTTGCAGGCTGAAAACTAGGTCCGTTTGTCACTTCTGGTATTTCTGGAAAATTAGGAAGTGATGAAACGGGCCTAGTTTTCGGCCTGCAAAGCCTGCAGAAGCCTTCCTCAAGCCTCTGGAAGGTCGAAAAAGGCCTCAAACCAGCCACAAATCAGCTGTGAGGCACGTGCCTGCACAGTGAGGTAAGTTTGCCACAAATGGCTCTGCATGCCATCTGTGGCACGCGTGCCATAGGTTCGCCATCATGGGTATAGGGTCTCCTGCTTGAGCAGGAGGACGGACTAGAAGACCTCCAAGGTCCCTTCCAAGTCTATTCTGATTGAGATGTTGACATATTGAGCTCTTGAGAGGAGGAGGAGATGATGATGATGAAGAAGAAGCTGATGATATTAAAAGTAAGAGCAAAAGTAAGAGGAAGAGGAAGAAGAGTAAAAGTTCTTACTCTTGTAAAACTAAAAGGAAGAAGAAAGAAAGAAAGAAAGAAAGAAAGAAAGAAAGAAAGAAAGGAAGGAAGGAAGGAAGGAAGGAAGGAAGGAAGGAAGGAAAGGAAGAAAGAAAGAAAGAAAGAAAGAAAGAAAGAAAGAAAGAAAGAAAGAAAGAAAGAAGCTGTCTTCACATGGAGACTGGATGGATCCTGTACTGAGTAGGGGTTGGACTAGAAGATTTCTTAAATACCTTCCAACTCTTAGGATTCTAGGAAACCACAATATTCCCAGTGCCTTTTTTTTAGGTCAAGAAGTTTTATGCCACTGAAGACCCATGGCACTGTTCCCACCATCAGATCACTTCCTGTTTCATGAAAATCTCAACAAAAAGATCTGTACAGCTCACTGGCTGGGCTGACACATGTTGCCTGAACGTCGTTTGCTTCATAAGATACAATAGGCCACCCTATCATTTGAAGCCACAGATTAAAGCTGGCCAACCATAAGTTTTAGAACATGAAAGTGGATTTTTTCCGCATGCTTGCATGAATTCTGACCTGCCCTAGCTGGGTGCATGCCAAAGGAAGTTAAAATGCAACTTGGTGGTTTATGGTTTGGTCCCTTGTAATGATTCAATTATCTAAGTAGGTTTTGTGAACCAGACCTTCATGTTAAACACATGAACGTGGCTTACTTGGAAACTTGTGTTTTGTGATCGAAGAAATGTTGTTGGTTAACCTGGATTTAAGGTATTGTATAAACCTCACTCATTTTTGTGCGTGAGGGGAAGGAGATTTTGGGTTGAGTGATCCATGGTCCTTGAGGAACTGATGTGGAAAGTATCCCTTGGAGGTGAAAGTTTACTTTAGAAATGCTGATATTCCACTGAAAGCACGAAGATTTATGAGACCCTTCTAGCTTCTTTCAGTGGATTCTGAATAATCTCTACCTCGGAGCTCTTATTTAGGGACTGCTCTAATTTCTAACCATTTTTATTCATAGAGGAAGAAAAAAAATGTTCTCTATAGTGTGTCACTCTATGAGAAAATATAAATCAGAAAACACATTTCTGGCAGATATTGCTGAGAGATTGAAGGAAAGGTGACTCTAATATTAGGGAATGTGAAGTGAGAAGCAACAGTGGAAATTTGGAGAAGAGAGATGTGTGCTCATTTCAACTGCCCTGGAAAGTACTTCGCTTCGGTAATAACAAAACTTAAAGCTTGGTGCACTCTGAGCTTGGTTGTTTTGATCAGAATAGAGCTGGAAGGGCTCCTTGGAGGTCTTCTAGTCCAACCCCTTGCTTAATCAGGAGACCCTAAAATACCATTCCAGATAGGTGGCTGTCTAATCCAGATAGGTGGCTGTCTAATCACCACAACAGTGGTGAGATTCTAACCAGTTTCCCTACTGGTTGGGTGATCACGCCTTTTGCGCCTGCATATGTGTATGTCCCTAATGTGTGCATGCGCGCAGCTTTTCAAACACCAGTGTCAGCGTTCCAGCAAACCTCCACTCCAACCAATAACTTCGAGAGAGACATCTCTCAAAAGTTCTTTTTATTTGCAGAGTAACTGGCACAACTGGCGGAACCCCGAATCTGAAAATTCGGGGCTTCCTTGCCATAATCCAAAACTACAAATCCAACCCTACACCCATCGTTACATCACGTGCCCCAATCACCACCCATCCCGTCTGAAGACTTCCCCACACATATGCGCACAATAGCATGACCTTGAACTACAAAAAGTATGTTATTTTGTTTAACTACATATATTCCAAGAAATGCCACCCTCCCACTTTTCCAGGCTCAAAATGTGGCAGGGTGGTAGCATCTGTTTTCAATATGGCCTCCAAAGCTGACAACCAGCTGAGGCTCTGCCGCGCCAATCAGTGTCAGGATTCCAACAGTTACTCTAATTAAATCATGAGCCTCGAGCCACACTCCCAAAATTAAAAAGGATTTATTAGACGTTAACATTCTACGTCCGGCATTGCACTGTGAAGTGGTATGTAAGTCTAAGTGTTATTGCTAAGTGGGAAGGAAGGAAGGAGGGAGGGAGGGAGGGAGGGAGGGAAGGAAGGAAGGAAGGAAGGAAGGAAGGAAGACATGGTGGCACAGTTAGAATGCAGTATTGCAGGCTAACTCTGCCCACTGCCAGGAGTTCAATCCTGACCTGCTCAAAGTCGACTCAGCCTTACATCTTTCTGAGGTGAGTAAAATGAGGAGCCAGATTGTTGGGGGCAAGAGGCTGACTCTGTAAACCACTTAAGAGGCGGCTGTAAAGCACTGTGAAGCGGTATAAGTACTATCGCTATTTATTTTGCCTTTGAGAGCTGTATGCGATGAAATTTCATTTTAATCGATGCCAATTAGGGTATGTTCAAAGTGACAGCGAAGTTAATTATTCTTATTCTGTTACTCTATTCTATTCTATTCTATTCTATTCTATTCTATTCTATTCTATTCTATTCTATTCTATTCTATTCTAGGATTGCTTGTCTTAAGAACTACCTAGTTAGGATCAATTCATCAGTGTAATAAAGCTTTTAAAGCTGTAAAGGATTCGCTTGGCGTTTTGAGAGACTGAAGTGACGCCAATTGGCCCCTTCTCCAACCAGCCCGTGCAAGGCGGAGAACCGGAGAAGTTGGATAAAACAAGATTTAACGGAGGAAAAGAGTCTGCCGAAACTTATACAGAGTGGCAGCACATCAAGCAAAAAGCCGACCAGCTTTGACAGCTGTAGACACATTGCAGCTCAGCCAAGAATAAATCAACTTGCCTTTTCAGATATTGCTGATGTTATGTGGTGGGTCTAGCTCAGGTCAGATTGTGAACTATTGCAAAGAGCTCGCCTGGAATTTGCAGCTGGTTACAAATAAATATTGCAACCAGCTTGCTCTAAATGCTGTCAGTGTATTAATTTGCATTTTTACTATTTTTACTGGCAGGGAGAAAGTAAAATACATTTCTGCTTGAATGCCTCAGGTGGTAAAATAACAGCATTCCTTGGGAGAACTGTTTTCAAGGATGTCATATATGTATCGGCTCCATGGTCTATTATCCCCTGGATATCTTTTTTGGCAAACCAAATGTTTTGGGATATGCTAGCTCCAACAATTTGGCTCCAGCTTCCAGCTGAATTTCTCGGTGTCTTCTCAAAGCAGTATTGTTACAAGGGACCTTGTAAAGATGTTGCTCCAAATATCTCGAAGCATCAAGCCAAGTGAAAAAAAAAAAAGAAGACGGGGGTATGGTTTGCAACGGTGACGATGGCCTTCATTATCAGGGCTAATCATATTTCTCCGAGGAGAAATATGTATCTTGCAGCTTTAGAGCCACACACGACCCCGAATACTTTTCTTTCTCTTTCCAACCTCTGGGGTCATGAACAAATTTCAGCAGCACGACAACATGTTTCACGGATGTGAAAAGCAGAGTTTCCTGACATTTTTGAAGCAGGAAACATGTAAAATGTATGACATAATAATGGATTCAACTTTTGGTGACTACACAGATAGAGCCATTAAGTTTTTCTGGAAATGTTTTTAAAAGTAATTTGCCAGTAATGTCCTCCTTCTCTTTCTTTCCTCCCTCCCTCCTTTCTTTTGTTCTTCCCTCCCTTTTTTCCTTCTTTCCCTCCTCCCTTCTTCCCTCCCTCCCTCCCTTCCTTCTTTCTTTCCTCCCTCCCTCCCTCCCTCCTTCCCTTCTTTCTTTCTTCCCTTCCTTCTTCCCTTCCTTCTCTCCTTCCTTCCTACCTCCTCCTTCCCTCCCTCCTTTCCTTCCTTCTTTCTTCCCTCCTTCCCTTCTTTCTTTCCTCCCTTCCTTCCTTCTTTCCTTTCTCCCTACCTCCTTCCTTCCTCGCTCCCTCCTTCCCTTCTTTCATTCTTCCCTCCCTTCTTTTCTTCCTTCTTTCCCACCTCCCTCCCTTCTTCCCTTCCTCCCTTCCTTCTTTCCTCTCTCCCTCCCTCCTCCCTCCTTCTCTTCTTTCTTTCCTCCCTCCCCTTATTTCTTTCCTTCTTTCCTCCCTCCTTCCCGCCCTCCTCCCTCCCTCCTTCCCTTCTTTCATTCCACCCTCCCTCCCTCCTTTCCTTCCTTCTTTCCTTCCTCCCTTCCTCCCTCCCTCCTTCCTTTCTCCCTCCCTCCTTCCCTTCTTTCATTCTTCCTTCCCTTCTTTCCTTCCTTCTTTCCCTCCTCCCTTCTTCCCTCCCTCCCTCCCTTCTTTCCTTCTTTCCTCCCTCCTTCCTTCATCCCTCCCTCCTTCCCTTCCTTCTTTCCTCCCTCCCTCCCTCCCTTCTTTCCTTCCTTCTTTCCTCCCTCCCTCCCTTCCTTCCTTCCACATTTCTAAGTCTCTTTTTTCAGTGCCATTATAACTTTGAATGGTCGCTAAATGAACTGTTGTAAGTTGAGGACTACCTGCATTTATGATATTCGCCTATATTTTAATGTTTGACAGTTTGCTCTTAGTCTGTGAATTATACATAAAAGCAAGCACATCTGCTTCATGATTTATTACATTCAGATGTAAATGATAATCCTTTATTTTCGGCTTAGCTTTTCAGCATGATGGCGATGCAGAGAACAATTGCAGTTTGATGCTCCTGGGGCTTATTAGTAATGCAAAGGTACATCACTTCTGCAAAACAGAGAGGTCTGGTAAGCGCCAAGTCAGGGATCACACTTCAGGTAAGTAGAAGGTGCAACCCAGCTTAAACTAGCCCTCAGTCTGATTTAATTTTCATTACATTCGGTTAAAATTACATATAATTAATCCTAAACCTTGATTGTTGACCAGAGTTTCCATTCCTTTCTCACATATCAGTTTCCAAATAACGGATATGTACCATGATCAAAGCATTTTTTTTTTTTAAAGGAAATCTTGCAGTGAATGAACCATACTAATACAATAGTTCGGACAAGAGCCAGGAATATCGAGACATCCAGGCAGTTTTCAAATGGGTGTAAATATTTATCGTAAGCTTAAGCTCTCTACAAGAATCTGAACTATGAACGGTCAAAGGAAATGAGCGGGAATTAGCAATGGCACTTAGACTTATTTACCACTCTACAGTGCTTTACAGCCCTCTCTAAGCGGTTTACAAAGTCAGCCTCTTGCCACCCAACAATCTGGGTCCTCATTTTACCCACCTTGGAAAGGTGAAAATCTCAGTTTACCTTGAGGCGGTCAGGATTGAATTACTGGCAATCGGCAGAGTTAGCCCTTAATATTGTAATTCTCACCACTGTGCCACCAGAGCTCTTCGGCAAAACCACTGACGCCGCAAAATGCCTTGTAAAGATTGCCTAAGTTTTACACACACACACACACACACCAATGCAATTCACAAAGCTGCTTTCCACCTGGTGATTTGATCAAAGCTTCCCACGAATGGAAGCATCTCTTTGAAGTTTTGTACTGTCCTCCCGCCCCCTTTTTTTAAACACCGGAGGTCAGAATCGAACTCCCGGCAGTGGGCAGAGTTAGCCTGAAGTACTACATTCTAACCGCTGTGCCAATTAAGAAAGCATTCAAGGCGGGCTGTATTTAGATCTCTTGTGGATGTGCAGGGACTCATGACTGATAACACATTTGACCCCTCCCTCGGTCTCAGGCTGATTATGTCCTACAAGTTCTTTGCATTTTTGGTCACACATTTGAGCACCTCAAAAATGGGGGAGAAGAATGGGGTGGGAGATGAGCATGGGATACAGAAGTCACCCATACATGTAAATGAAAAGAAGGACTAAGGGTGACAGGATAGCAGCGTTCCAATATTTGAGTGGCTTCCATGAAGAAGAGTGGGTCAACTTATTCTCCAAAGCACCAAACAGGGCAGGACAAGAAGCGAAGGACGGAAACTAATCAAGGAGAGAAGCAACCCAGAAATAAGGAGAAATTTCCTGACAGTGAGAGCAATTAATCAGCAGAACTGCCTGACTCCAGAAGTTGTGGATGCTCCATCACTGGAGGCTTTCAAGGACAGCCATTTGAGTGGAATGGTATAGAATCTCCTGCCTGAGCAGTGGTTGGACTACAAACCTCCAAGGTCCCTTTCAACTCTGTTGTTCTGTTAATAAGGTCAGAATCCATGTCCAAAGTTCTTCTCTGTGTAAATAAGCACAAACTGAAGAGACAAAGAAAATAATACAAGATAAAGGAGCGGAGTTAGATACAAAATTATGGAGGCTGTTTATAAGATTGATAACATAACATAACATAACATAACATAACATAACATAACGTAATGTAACGTAACATAACAACATAACATAACAACATAACATAACAACATAACAACATAACATAACATAACATAATATAACACAACACAACACAACATAACATAACATAACATAATATAACATAACATCACATCACAACACAACACAACATAACAACATAACATAACATAACATAACAACATAACATAACATAACATAACAACATAACATAACATAACATAACATAACATAACATAACAACACAACACAACACAACACAACATAACATAACATAACATAACATAACATAACATAACAACAGAACATAACAACATAACATAACATAACATAATATAACATAACATAACATCACATAACATAACAACATAACATAAACATAACATAACAACACAACACAACAACAACAACAACATAACATAACATAACATAACATAACAACTTGACATGACATTACATGACATGACATGACACGACATAACATAACATAACATAACATAACATAACATAACATAACAACTTGACATGACATGACATGACATGACATGACACGACACGACACGACATAACATAACATAACATAACATAACATAACATAACATAACATAACAACTTGACATGACATGACATTACATGACATGACATGACACGACACAACATAACATAACATAACATAACAACTTGACATGACATGACATGACACGACACGACACGACACGACACAACACAACACAACACAACACAACACAACATAACATAACATAACATAACATAACATAACATAACATAACATAACAATATAATAACAAGAATAACAGAATTGGAGCAGGAGTGGGCTGTTACTTCTGGAATTTCTGGGAGGCCCCTCCTACCACGCCCTGCCCCTCCTAGGAGTCTCCACATGGCCCATTTTGGACGTGAGGTAAGTGCAGGCCCACGCGGAGGCCTGGGGAGGCGGAAAAGCGTGCCTCCTGGAAATTCCAGGAGTCCTTAAACGGGCCCGTTTCCAGCCTCCATAGAGCCTCCTGAGCCCAGAGGAGGCAGTTTTCACCATCCCAAAGTCTCGAGGAAAGCTTCTGGAGCCTGGGGAAGGTGAAAACACCTGCCCCCCTGCTGTGGTGCAGGAGGCTGATTAGGCCACACCCACCATGGCCATGCCCACCCAGCAACCAGGCAGAGGACTGATTGCTGAAATTTTTGAAGCCCACCCCTGGTTGGAAGGGACCTTGGAGGTCTTCTAGTCCAACTCTCTGCTGAGACAGGACACCATTTTACCATTTCAGGCAGATGGTTGTCCAATCTCTTCTTTAAAACCTCCAGTGTTTGAGCATTCTCAACTTCCGAAGATGAGTTGTTCCGCTGATGAATTGTTCTAACTTTATTTATAATGGGCGCAGTGTCCAGGGATCCTTTTGTGACCTTCTGACACGCAAAGTCAATGAGGGAAGCCAGATTCACATCACAACTGTGTTACTCCCTTAACGACTGCAGTGATTCATTTAACAACGGTGGCAAGAAAGATCGTAAAATGGGGCAAAACAACAGTCTGTTTAACAATAGAACATATGGACTACTTGTATTAAGGAATCTCAAGGGTGTAGACTAGAATGAGAAGTTAAAAAGAGACGATGATGATGAAGAAGAGGAATAGGTAGAGGAGGAGGAGGAGGAGGAGGAAGAAGAGAAGGAGAAGAAGAAGAAGAGAAGGGAAGAAGAAGAAGGAAAAGAAGAGGAGGAGGAGGAGAAGAAGAAGATGAAGAAGAAGGAGGGAAGAAGAAGGGAAGAAGAAGAAGATTATGATGGTAGAAGGTGAAATTTCCAAACCATGTCTATTCTGTCAAGACAATTACAAGGATATTTCCATAAAATCATCAAGAGTAGACCTTCCCAATTTCCTGGATTTTCTTTCTTTAATAGACTCATATAAAGCTCTCTCTCCCACTTTTTAATAAAAAGAAAGTTCTTAATTAATTACATCGATCATTCCTTGGCTAATCCATTCTATTGGAAAATACACCATTGTTCTTCCAGAGTCTAGGGATTCAGTCCCTTTTGTCTGTCGCTATACTTCAGGGCAAGATTGAGGGAGCATTTTCTAAAATCCACCACTCTCAATTTACTCATGTTTGCTTTTAATAAGCATCATAAAAAACTGTCTCAACATGCAGCCATTTAATTGCATCATTGCATCCAATCAGATGAACATCCTGTACATAATAATAAATGTTCCTCCTATAAATAAACATTGAAAATACAGATTACGCTTCTCTGTTAAGCCGTGGCAGACAAATGTCTCAATTCCTTTTCCTACATTTTGCAAATGGGGATTTCTTCATCTGTTTGGGGGAATGTAGACTTCAATCTCTTTTCCCTGAGCTCTAGGAGTTGCCAAAAATTGTTTTTTCACTGATACCTCCAAACAAGGAAGGATATTTGAAATGTATTGGAGAAACAGCAAGGCAGGGAAAAACAAAACAAAACATAGGCTCCTGGAGGGGACACAGGAATTTAGACTTCACTCAGAACCAAAGTAAACCTATAGATGTGCACTTGTCAGGCCCAAACCCAAGAATAACATGTGATGCTACTTGCAAGCTGAATTCTTTAGTGTTTTACACCCATAGACAAAACATTGCCAGACTGAAAGAACCTGTTATATGCATCTACAATATACTCTGAGAACTATTACGGAGAGACTGTCCGCATCCACTTTCTCTCCAACATGCTATCTGGGCTGAGTTGCCTCTTATTCCTCCGGAATGCAGCCTCTGCCTCCCAGGAATCCACCTGCTCTCTACATACCATCACAGTAATTCCATATTTGAATTTCATCCTCCTTCCTTTTCCCCTTTCCCCTTGTCCTTCCTTCCTCCCCCTTCCTTCCTCATCCTCATTCTCCATATTTCCTCTTTTTTTTCTCCTCCCTCCTTCTCTCCCTTCCTTCTTTCCTCCCTCCCTTCCTCCCTCTTTTCCTCCTTCCTTCCTTCTTCATCCTCATCCTCTCTATTTCCTCTTTCCCTCTCCTCCCTCCCTTCTTGCTCCTCTCTCCCTTTCCCTCTCTCTTTCTTCTTTTAATCAGCATTGTTAAAATGAAATTTCATCACATACAGCCCTCAAAGGGCTCTCAAAGAAAAAAAAAAAATAGCAATAGCCCTTAGACTTATATACTGCTTCACGGTGCTTTAACAGTCATCTGTTAAGTCAGCATATTTCCCCCAACAATCTGGGTCCTCATTTTACCCACCTCAGAAAGATGGGAGGTTGAGTCCACTTTGAGCCAGTCAGGATCGAACTCATGACAGTGGGCAGAGTTAGTCTGCAATACTGCATTGTAACTGCGCCACCATGCCCTTCTTCCCTCTCACCCTCCTTCTCTCTTTCTTCTTTGCATCTCCTTCTCTCCTCTCTCCCTCATTCCAAAATTTTATGGAGAGAATGGGATAATTTATAGAGTTTATATTAATCAGTGGACACTTATCACGAGGTGTTTCTATTATCTGCAGTATTAGAGTCAGCATACTTTTGAATACTAATTGCTTACAGCATTCACTTTCCATTGTTGTTCTTCTCATTGTCATCTCCTTGGCTATGTGGAAACACAAAGTTGGATTACACCAAACTTGTTTTGGATCAAATAAGATTCTTATGTTCTCTGTGAATTGTATTTAAAATAAATTAGGGTTTGTATGTTCTTCCTTGGGTGAAAGATCTGGTGAACTTCAACAGAAACCAAAATAATTAACATCATTCTCTGTGGGCATAAATATATCCCAAAGTAAAATGTAAAGGTTCCCTTCATACATACGGGCTAGTCCAACTGCATCTTTATCCCTGCGACATCCCAAAAAGCAAAATTTGAAATCCCTTTCAAAAAAAGGTAATATACTTTTAAAAAGGAGGGTGGGATGATGGAGGAGTTTTAACTCCTCCTAATTTGTTATGTTTAATTAAACTCTAAACTACATGGTTTGGGGTTTGCAAAGGACATTTCCTGCCTTATGCTGTATCTATTAATCAAAATAAGCAGCTAATCTGGAGGGAATGTTCACACACATAATAAATCTACTTAGCATCAATTAAGCCAAGCAGTGGGCAGTATAACCTTTCTCCTTACACCAAGCCACTTAGCTCCTAAAGGGAATTCTGATTTCTTCACTAAGTGATGCTGAACCATCCATAACTTTCCTTTCTTGCAATTTGTTCGTCTCTGAAATGCAAACTTTGATATTTTGGGCACAACAGGGGCTAAATTTGACTCTCAAAGGATGTTTGAAAGGCGAGGCAGTCCAAATATATACAAAAACTTGTTCTAATTGGATTTACACATAAATTGATTTCAATTAATTTTAATTCAGCCTGTACCGCTTTCGGAATTACTCCCAATGTTTTTAATAGTTCCTCCCTTCTGTCATGTTAAAAAGGATAGTTTGGGGGCCATGTTTTGGCAGGTTTCCGGGAGTTGCATCCAAAATTTCAGGGAGCTAGTATCTGGATGTCAGCTTTCCCAGGTGGACTAGACAGGAAACACCACCAGGTGAACTAATTTTATTTTAGAGATAGTTCTCTACTTCTAAAATAAAATTAGCTCACCTGGTGGTGTCCTGTCTAGTCTACCTGGGAAAGTTGACATCCAAATACCTGCTCCCTGAAATTACTTATGATTTGTTTAGCAACCCTTTGAAATAATGTTGCTGAAAAATGTCAGATCCTTACACTTATGGCCACTTCTTG